>NC_142776.1:37871391-38111391 GCF_988280905.1 Pimephales promelas
TACCTGCATCCTTATCTGACTCATTACCTAACTCCTTACCTAACTCCTGACTCCTTACATGACTCATTACCTGAGTCCTTCCTTACCTAACTCCTGACTCCTTACATAACTCCTTACCTGACTCCTTACCTAACTCCTGACTCCTTACATGACTCATTACCTGACTCCTGACTCCTTACCTGACTCCTTACCTAATTGCTGACTCCTGACTCATTACCGGAACTCCTTGCCTGCCTCCTTACCCGACTCCTTACCTGAACTCCTTACCTAACTCCTGACCTGACTCCTGACCTGACTCCCCTGACTCCTTACCTGACTCCTTACCTAACTCCTGACTCCTAACTCATTACCTGACTCCTGACCTGACTTCTTACCTGACTCCTTACCTGACTCCTGACCTGACTTCTTACCTGACTCCTTACCTGACTCCTGACTCATTACCTGACTCCTTACCTAACTCCTTATCTGACTCCTTGCCTGACTGCTTACCTAACTCCTTACCTAACTCCTGACTCCTGACTCCTTACCTAACTCCTGACTCATTACCTGACTCCTTACCTGAAATCCTTACCTGACTCATTACCTAACTCCTTATCTGACTCCTTGCCTGACTTCTTACCTGACTCCTAACCTGACTCCTTACCTAACTCCTGACTCATTACCTGACTCCTTACCTAACTCATTACCTGAACTCCTTGCCTGTCTCCTTACATGACTCCTTACCTGACTCCTTATCTAACTCCTGTCTCCTTACCTGAACTCCTTGCCTGCCTCCTTATCCGATTCCTTGCCTGACTCCATACCTGACTCCTTATCTAACTCCTGACTCCTGACTCCTTACCTAACTCCTGACCTGACTCCTTACCTGAACTCCTTACCTAACTCCTGACTCCTTACCTAACTCCTGACTCCTTACCTGAACTCCTTGCCTGCCTCTTTACCCGATTCCTTGCCTAACTCCTTACCTAACTCCTGACTCCTTACCTGCCTCCTTACATCACTCATTACCTGACTCCTTACCTGACTCCTTACCTAACTCCTGACTCCTGACTCCTTACCTGACTCCTTACCTAACTCCTGACTCCTTACCTGAACTCCTTGCTTGCCTCCTTACCCGATTCCTTGCCTGACTCCTTATCTGACTCCTTTCCTGACTCCTTACCTGATTCTTTACCTAACTCCTGACTCCTGACTCCTTACCTGAACTCCTTACCTGACTCCTTACCTGACTCTTTACCTAACTCCTTACCTGACTCCTTACCTGACTCCTTACCTAACTCCTGACTCCTGACTCCTTACCTGACTCCTTACCTAACTCCTGACTCCTTACCTGAACTCCTTGCTTGCCTCCTTACCCGATTCCTTGCCTGACTCCTTATCTGACTCCTTTCCTGACTCCTTACCTGATTCTTTACCTAACTCCTGACTCCTGACTCCTTACCTGAACTCCTTACCTGACTCCTTACCTGACTCTTTACCTAACTCCTTACCTGACTCCTTACCTAACTCCTGACTCCTTACCTGAACTCCTTACCCGACTCCTTACCTGACTCCTTACCTAACTCCTGACTCCTTACCTGACTCCCCTGACTCCTTACCTAACTCCTGACTCCTGACTCCTTACCTGAACTCCTTACCCGACTCCTTACCTGACTCCTTACCTAACTCCTGACTCCTGACTCTTTACCTGAACTCCTTACCCGACTCCTTACCTGACTCCTTACCTAACTCCTTACATGACTCATTACTTGATTCCTTACCTGCATAATACCAACATGATACCTAACAGAGCTATTTGTCTTCAGTCATCTGCTTCCTTCGTCCATCCTCAATCATCTGCCTCCATCTCCATTTCAGAACCTGCAACAGATAAGACCATTACTCATCCAGATGTGCATCCTATACACTATATTCATCAGTTGTTCACCTGCTTCCATCGTTGCGATCACATACCTGTTGATCACTTTACCTGTGTGAATCCTTCTGTTTCATGACACTGATGAGATGTAATCCGATGGTCGTTGGTGTAATAGCCTGCTGTTAGAGTGTGTGTTTGTGTGTTGCCAGGCTCCGCGGATGGGCACACTCATGGGCGTTTACCTCCCCTGCCTACAGAACATCCTGGGTGTGATTCTGTTCCTCAGGATGACCTGGATGGTGGGCATCGGCGGGGTCATTGAGTCCTTCATCATCGTCCTCATGTGCTGCTCCACGGTAAGTCACACACCATGCAATATGTGCGATTATTTTAATACTGACTGTTTACTTGTCTTTAATAATGGTTGAAATTTCTATAAGCTAGGCTAGCTATTTTTGCTGTGGTATTTTGGTTTGGTAAGTTCCTTGTGTAACTTTAAGCTGCTGATTTTAATTCACTTACAATAAAATGTTTTGTAAAAAGACGGACTAAATATGTTCGATATCTAAGGGTGTTTTCAACCTGGGTTTGATTGGCTGGTCTGAGCCGGAGTTCTCCCCTGCGCCCACTCGACGGTGTCCACTATATAGTATATTGTACATGTACATCTACCGCAAATGTTCCAAAGAACAAGGCAGTCCATTTCTGCAAAAATACAAATGAGATGTACTTGCAGTACGGAAAGTGGGTAAGAACAAGCACAAACACAGTTTAATCAAATCATACGTCATCAATTGAGGCTCAATTCCGACAAAAACATTCACATCATCCAAATGAACTGAAGCCTAATATATATATATATATATATATATATATACACTGTAAAAAAAAAAAAAACGTTAAATTTACGGGAAATCTCGGGGCAGCTGTTACCAGAGTTTTCCTGCATGTTAAAAGTATGGTAGCAACATTTTAGGTTTTACAGACTTTGACCGATTTTAATTTTACAGCAATAAACCGTAATTCATTATTTGATATAATGTTAATTTACTGACATTTTGAAGTATTAATATCTGTTTTGTTCAATGCAATACACCGACAGCCATCAATCACAGCATTAAATGATCAATCAAAGCTCATCATTATCAGCTTTTCCACAAGAGAGTTCATACTACTATATAGTCTCATTCACACAAACATTGAACACCATCATGGTAACATATTGAAATTTAAAAAATGAAATAAGAATTAATTTAACAATGTTAAATGTAACATAAAACCCTAATGAACATAACTGATAAGAAAAAAAACCTAAGAAAATTATGAATAAACAGTAAAAATACATTAAATTGTGAACTGTCACGCAGGGAATTGTGGGAAAGTCAATTTACATTTTTTCACTGTAAACAATGACTTCTTCTTTTTCACTTCCAAAAACTGTAAATTTAACAGTATTTTACAGTAAAATTACATTAAATGTACCATTATATTTATCAGTTATTTACCGTATATAGTACGGAAACTTTCTGTTAATCAATTAACAGTTTTTCACTGTAGCATTTTTACAGTCTTTTACTGTTAAAATCACGATCCTTTTTTACAGTGTATATATATATATATATATATATATATTTTTTTTTAGACCACACATGGAGTAGCGATTGAGTGCAACCTGAATGCAACATTTAGTGGTGGCATATTTTGCTAATAAAATGAGAAGAATAGCGTGAGCTTTTATTAGGTTTAACGCATGCTCATTTTATAGCGTTTCACTGTGTTCTGAAACCTGAACGCCTTTTTCAGATTAATATAGACATATCCTAAGATATCATCCTGCCACATGCACACATCTGATGTTAATTTTCAATGATTCTGAATTTGCATGTCCCACATTTTCAAAGACTCGCTGATTAACATGCATCTCTTTCATCTTCACCTGCTCATATGTGCTTGGCTTCAGTGTACATGCTCATGATTTTTATGTTCACGTGTGCAAGATTATCCAGCGCCCGTGGAAGTGCTATTTTTATCTCTCTTTCTCTCTCTTGCACATAGACATGCTCTGGAATTACATACTACAAATCTTCTCTCGAAGTGTGAAACGCATTAAAATCACCAATATATGCTCACCTTAAAATTATTATTTGATCAGACTGAAGAATTTTTTAAAAATGTTCCCAGTAATGCGTTTATGGTTGAATGCATCATGTTGCACATGCTATTAAGAAAATGCTAAGCAGCACTTGTTTTTATCCCTGTAAAGAAAGCAGCATGCCAGTTTGGATCCATCAGGAAAACATCTCCCGCCGTTTGTAGAAAAGCTTATTTTTTGTCACGATGCATCCATTTAAAAAGCATACAGGTGCTTTCAGACAAAAACACTGAAGCTAAAAGCAGCTCGCCTAGATGTCGTCCAGCAGGTGCTGGGTGTTAAGGTCCGCATCGGAGGACACACTGTGTGTGCTGACATGAACAGTGTATCTTGATGATGTCTAATAAGCTGACTGAAAAGGCCATCTTTCTGTCCAGTTGCTCTAGAAGCCTTGTTTTGAAGGATTTGACTGACTCAAGTATGTTTGGATCACAGACACAGAATAATAAAGCACAGATAAAACAATAATATGATAATAAATAATAAAAAATTGTTTGCATTGCTTTATTACACATTTGCTTCCATGTCCAGATGCTTTCATGGCTCTCATGAGATTATCATAATATAAAAATTAAATACTAGCATGAGGTATACATATGCATTACAAATTAAATAATCACTATTTAAATAATGCAGTCGCTATTATTTACACAATTCTCTTACATTAAAGTGACTAAAATTTGTGGTGGCTTAATTTTCATGAAAATGTCAGTTCAAAACATCTTAATGGTCTTAAAATTAGGCTTTGTTTTTGTTATGCGAGACATAATTTATATAGTAATTAATTACTTTCTATTATTCATATATCAAATTTTTTATTTTATTTTTATATTTTCAGTTTTTAGTTGTTTATTTTTTAGTAATTTTGTTTGCCATTCTTTTTTTAAATAAATTTCTAAATGCGAAGTTTTGATTTTATTATAAGTTCAGTTTATAATGATTTTAATTCTTCAACTTATTTCAGTTCAGAATTTTTATTTAGTTTACATTTTTCATCTAATTTTTATTTAGAGCTGTCAAGCGATTACAAAATAAAAGTTTGTGTTTACATAATATATGTGAGTGCACTGTGTATAATTATTATATATATATATATATATATATATATACACACACACACACATGCCTGTATATTTAAGAAAAAAATATTATTTAAATATTAAATATTTATATAAATTATATATAAATCAGTAAAATATTTCTTAAATATATATAAGCATGTGTGTGTATTTATATAAAAGAATTATACACAGTGCACCCACATAAACACAAACTTTTATTTTGGATGCGATTAATCATTTGACAGCCCTAATTTTATTTAATCTTTTTTTCAATTAACAACATGTTTTTACTAGTTTTGATTTTGGGGTGCATTGGGACATGATTTAGTGAGATTCACCCTATGTGATATATCTTGCCGAAAGGCAACAGGCAGATAATGGACAGTAACATTCATTTAGTACATTCAAATCTAAGGTTTTCTTATTTAAAATCCAAGCAAATGATGTGAAAAGCCACAGCCATCAGAGACACCCAAAGATAACGAAGGTCTTACAGAATCCTTCCAAACGAGGTTAAAGCGGCCTCTGAGACGTTCTGCAAACATTTCCCTGTGAGACTGTGTGTCTTGATGACTGGTCTTTAAGTGGTGCATCTCAATGACTTCTCTTATGATTTATCTGCCCGTCCGCTCCATCGGCGTGGTGTGAGCGTCACCTCGACATCCGTCTGTGGTTTTTGAATGAGTGTATACATGCATCATATTTAGAAGTAGCGAGACGCTATCAATGTCATCTGAAATTACCAGCTCATTGCCAGACGCCCATCGCTTGCATTCGGTCTCTCATGGCAACAGATGGAGAGGAGGAGAGAACGCTGATTCTTTCATACATCACTCGCCTCTCTAAGACAGACTGAAGACATTAGAAATGCAGTAATGAATCATTAAAGGACACAAACAACAGCATCGATCCACTTTCAAATAGTCGGCAGGCGCAGAGACATTGACAGGCGGATGATAGACAGACAGCGCTTCGGTTATTTATGGCTTGAGACAGCCGGGATTCTGTTGAATAAGCAGATTATTCATAGGAATATATTAATACATGAATATTATTTGCACTTGTGTGTGTGTGTTGTGTATTCGGTGATAGATGTACAGTAATTAAAGCAACACTTAAATCAGAGACAACAAGAACTAGCTGGACTCTAAGGTAGCGTGACATATCTATCTTTAAATAAGGCAGTCGCTATTATTTACACAATTTTCTTACATTAAAGTGATTTAAATTTGTGGTGGCTTAATTTTCATGAAAATGTCAGTTCAAAACATCTTAATGGTCTTAAATTTAGGCTTTTTTTTGTTATGCAAGACTTAATTTATATAGTAATTAATTACTTTCTATTATTCATATATCAATTTTTTTTGTTTTATTTTTATATTTTCAGTTTTTAGTTGTTTATTTTTTAGTATTTTTCTTTTTTTAAATATATTTCTAAATACATAGTTTTGATTTTATTATTAGTTCAGTTTATAGTGATTTTAATTCTTCAACTTATTTCAGTTCAGAATTTTTATTTAGTTTACAATTTTCATCTAATTTTAATTGCGATTACAAAATAAAAGTTTGTGTTTACATAATATATGTGGGTGCACTGTGTATAATTATTATATATATATACACACATGCCTGTATATTTAAGAAAAAATATTATTTATATAAAATATTTATATTTATATATAAAATAAATTATATACAGTATATAAATCTATATACAGTATATACATGAAAATATTTCTTAAATATATACAAGCATGTGTGTGTATTTATATATATAAAAAAATAATTATACACAGTGCACCCACATATATTATGTAAACACACACTTTTATTTTGGATAGCTGGATTCTAAGGTAGCGTGACATATATGAAGTCAATCCCAGAATGCACTGCTCAAGTTCCAATATGGCAGGCAAAGCAATAGAAATGTTGATTATAAATATACCACTATGAGCTTGCGTGTTTTTAAGATTTTGAGACCAGTTCTCCTGCGCTTGGCTGTTTTCAATTGAGTTTCTGATGTGTCGTTTGATTATGTAAATTTATCCTCTCCAGGGGCCCAAATATGGCCGGCACTCTGTTGCTGAGTAACAGTGAGGAGACGCATACCTCGAATTAATACTGACAAATCAGTCATTTGAGCTTATGTACACTATAGCGTTGTGGCTCAGTAAGATTTCTTTCTCTTTGTTTGTGGAGGGGGATAAGTACTTTATATTTAGTTGTTAAAAGTGACAGTAAATATTTTATAATGTTACAAAATCTAATTAATAATAATAATAAATAATAATTAGTTACATTTATATAGCGCTTAAAGCGCTTCACATAGAAGGGGGGGATCTCCTCAACCACCATGTTGTTGATGTAATTATCATGTTAGAATGATTTCTGAAGGATCATGTGACACTGAAGTCTGGAGTAATCATCATTATTCTATTTTTATTCACTGTTAAATCTTGGGGTTGGTTGTCATAATGTCTGTTTCAGTGTTATTGGCTCACTCCGCTGAAGGCAGATGGCGTGATTGGCTGGGAAAACTGGTTCAAACAGCTGGTGCCCTGCATCGTCCAATCAGAAGCTGCAGCCAGCATGTGATTAGCATATGGAGTTCTGTGATGATATGAAGTGTTTCTGAATGGCCATTGGACTTGTGTTGGTGTGTGTGGAAATGGAGTCTCATTTAAGAAAGAAACCTGCTGATTAACGCCTATTGAACTCATTCATGGTCATTTCAAGGATCAACTTTGTCTAAAATTCATTTAAAGAAATACAAAAATGTATATATATATAAGCAGGTTCATCTGAAAATGTAGCAATTCCACCTAGACTTTGAAGTAATCTCTCTCTCTCTCTCTCTCTCTCTCTCTCTCTCTCTCTCTCTCTCTCTCTCTCTCTCTCTCTCTCTCTCTCTCTCTCTCTCTCTCTCTCTCTCTCTATCGATTCAAACACTCATTTGTGTGTTTGTGTCTGTATGTTCTGTGTGACTTTCTAAAGAAGCGTCAGGGTCCTGCTGTTTTCCTCTCGGTCTGACAGCATCAGCTCGTACCCTTTTCTTCAGGAATAGACACATTTGCATCTGTGGAGACAGTTCGGTGCTGATTTAAAGACGGCTTTAATCTCCAGGACGTTTTACAATCCCTCTACAATCCCAATCTATCTAGTCTGTCTGTCTGTCTATCTATCAATCTATCTATAGTCTGTCAGTCTGTCTATCTATCTATCGTCAGTCAGTCTGTCTGTCTGTCTGTCTGTCTGTCTGTCTGTCTGTCTGTCTATCTATCTATCAATCTATCTATAGTCTGTCAGTCTGTCTATCTATCTATCGTCAGTCAGTCTGTCTGTCTGTCTGTCTGTCTGTCTGTCTGTCTGTCTGTCTATCTATCTGTCAATCTATCTATAGTCTGTCAGTCTGTCTGTCTGTCTATCTATCTGTCTGTCTGTCTATCTATCGTCAGTCAGTCTGTCTGTCTGTCTGTCTGTCTGTCTATCTATCTGTCAATCTATCTATAGTCTGTCAGTCTGTCTGTCTGTCTATCTATCTGTCTGTCTGTCTATCTATCTATCTATCTATATATAGTCTGTCTGTCTATCTATCTATCTATCTATCTATCTATCTATCTATCTATCTATCTATCTATCTATCTATCTATCTATCTATCTATCTATCTAGTCTGTCTATCTGTCTGTCTATCTATCTATCTATCTATCTATCTATCTATCTATCTATCTATCTATCTATCTATCTATCCATCTATCTATCTAGTCTGTCTATCTGTCTGTCTATCTATCTATCTATCTATATATAGTCTGTCTGTCTATCTATCTATCTAGTCTGGCTGTCTATCTATCTATCTATCTATATATAGTCTGTCTGTCTATCTATCTATCTATCTAGTCTGTCTATCTGTCTGTCTGTCTATCTATCTATCTATCTATCTATCTATCTATATATAGTCTGTCTGTCTATCTATCTATCTAGTCTGTCTATCCTTTTATTTATCTGTCATTCTATCTTTCATTTTGTCTTATTCATAATAATAAAATACAGTTCAGAGATGTTGATTCACCATTCATTGAAGGATTCATCAAACTGAGTCAAACTATTTACTTGTGAGTCTTTTAGAATGATTCAGTTCATAGGAATCATTTGCTCATGAATCAGAATGTTTGTTTACAGGCGAGGACACTACCTCGACTCAAGCTTTTCTTGTCATTTTTCGCTGTCACACCGAATCGTGTCCGAATTTCAGAAATGATGATGCATTGCATATTTTTTGTTGTATGAGAATCATATCCTCGTTAGTGTTGTTGTGACGAGGCAGCGTCCTTATTGTTCTTTTTTAATCTGTTTTGATGTCAACTAATCAACAGTGCTTTTCCGTCCTTCTGTGTGTTTTATTCCAGACGATGCTCACCGCAATCTCCATGAGTGCCATCGCCACGAACGGCGTAGTGCCAGGTAAGCAAAGCCTGCTCGAGCTTAACATGTGCATGTGGGTCGCCTTGGAAACAGGAAGCGGTCACCGTAGCAACAACAACTCCGAGCACTGACCAGACAGCAAAATCCTCAAAGCTATATTTATGTATTCATAATTCGATGAGCGTGGCCCGTCCTAATGACCCCCTTGATCTCATCTCCTGATTGGAGGAGAGCAGAGGTGAGGTGAAATTGCCAGGTTTGGTTCCCCATCAGCGATAGGCTGCTATTATCTCTATAGTGCTAAAAGCCTCTTGATAAGCATGCTTAATATTTCCCAAGAAACAGGAAGTTGTAATTGTTGGTTGTATTGAGCTATTTTTCAGAGCTGTCAACACCAGAATGCTTTGTTAATATCCGATAATATGGTTTCCTACGAGGGTTTTTTGTGTGTGTGATCATGCATCTGTTTTCAACAGCTGGCGGCTCCTACTACATGATCTCTCGTTCTCTGGGCCCTGAGTTTGGTGGAGCTGTGGGAATCTGCTTCTACTTGGGCACCACCTACGCTGGAGCCATGTACATCCTGGGCTGCATCGAGATCCTGCTGGTGAGATCAACAACCTGTGTGTTTTATGAGTGTGTGTGTGAAAAGTTCTACTAAAACAGGTTTTCATGCTTTAAAGGGGACATATCATGCAAAATCCACTTTTTTAGCCCTTAAATGCATTTTGTGGTATATTCGGAGTGTTTATAAATACAGAAAAGATGAAATTATTCTTTTCAGGTGCTTCGTTTATATCTTTATATTCTGTTTTGGTCGTATTTTTCAACCTGTTCAGATTTGTCTGTTCACGTTTTTTGAACAATTACGTCACCGTATTTGCAGCGGAACTGACAAATAAGGACATCGACTACCGGTCCAACACTTCGAGCAATCCGCCATTATTATTTCTCGCTCCGATTTTGTAGTCCAGGCTCGTTACGAGAGGGCAAGTCAAAATGTTCGGTTTTTGGATGTACGTTAGTGACCTGAAGCACTTCAAGGATTCCCACTTCAACAACCTCCGCCAGTAACGTTATACAGAAGGGTTTGCCGATTGACTTCGTCTGAATGAGAGGTAACGTTAAATTCCTTCTATCTTTGGAGACGACGAACAGAGCATTTCCATAAGCTGTAAATATCGTTAATAAAAATAAAGTACCTTACTTTCTTAAAACACATGGTGGTCGTGGTTTAGCAGTAGTTTTGTCTTTCTTTGTTTTTGTCTTGAAGTAACGTTACACGTCTGCAGTATTATTGTTCTCGAGTTTCATCAATGCTCATTTAGCTGCGTTGTTTTCTGATGCTTTTCTAAACGTATCATATTGTCAATACAGATTGTTTGTGGTAAGATTAGACCGTAGTCATTTACAGGGCCGTCGCCAGAACAAACCAATTGGGGGGGCATTTAATTTTCATAGGGGGGCACACTTTTTTTAATGATCTGAGACAGACCAAAACAACAACCCATTTTAGGCTTCAACTAAAATAGACCACAATAGTCTTGTTTTATTCATTTTATTTAAATAAAATACTTCACTGTATGATCTCAACGTCTCTGTTTATTTTCTCTTAACATTTCCACATATAGCTTGCTAGCCTAGTAGCCTATATTTTTTGTTAATCTGCATAGTTCGTCACATACACAACACAGTGCCATCTAGTGGCTTTCTTGTAAAAGGCGCAATCAACGTAATATCATTAGTCCAAAGTCCAAACTAAGTAAAACTACGCCAAAACCAAATTGATTTATGACTCTACACGTCATAAAAATGAGTCACAAAAGCACCTGGTTTCCACCAACAATACAGCAATAATAAAAGCAATGCATAACATACTGCAATACAAATTTAGTAATGTAGCAGACAAATTCTCTATTCTTACCTTTCTGTCTGTTCCTACCATCTAATTAGCTCCAGAGTCGTTTCCACGCACGTTGTTGTTGGTCAAAAGTCGTCTTTGTCAACGACGAAACTTTAAACCACTTAGCATAAGCTTTGCTGTAGGCGTACAAAACCATAGACTATGTAAAAAACCACCAGAATTTGATTCTCGCATCGCATGCACTGCGCAGCTGCGCAAAGGAATTACGTATAAACAATACTGTATGCTTAACTAAATAAATTGCATTGTTTAAATTATTTATTTATCCTTAAACACAAACTGCATATTGTAATTTGAAGAAGTAAAAATACTAACACAAAAATAACAAATTGAAAGGTCTGCTGCTGGAGACTTGCCATTGGCTGTTGAATGTGAATAATTAATGAGGTAGGTCTTTGCAAGGTTTGGGTGCTGTTTTGGGATGTTTTAACAGTCATTTATGAAAATAATTATATTTCAAGTTACGTTCTGTGTAATAATGCGTTGAATAATGAATTTCTAAATCGCTCACAGACGCGCATCAGAAAAGGGGCCTGTGGAGCTATAATAATGAGGAATTCAGACCCAAGCATTGCAGTTATGCTTTATATAGACCACAAATGTATGATTTATATGTAAAAATGATTGATTTAAAAGCATGATATGTACCCTTTAATGTTCATTATTTTCCGCTGTTGCGTCTCCTCTCTTCCAGTCTGTCAGTAACGCTCTTGTCTCTATGAAGCTCCTCCTTCTGAAAAGCACACTGTGCTCTGATTGGTCGGCTGGAGCAGTGTGTCGTGATTGGTCCAGCACTTTAAGCATGTTTGGGAAATGTCCCGCCCCTTACCATAACCGCCAGTTTCAACACACTACTAACTAACTTAACCATGCCCCGCCCCTTTTGGCAGGAATTAGGCTATTTAAAGGGATAGTTCACCCAAAAATGAACGAGAAAAATTATGTTATCATCATATACTCGCCCTCATGTCGAACGTTCCAAACCCATCAATGAAGATTTTTTTGATGAAATCTAAAAGATTTCTGTCCCGCAACTACCACTTTGACACTTCAAAAAGAGATCATAAAACTAATCCATATGAATTGAGCGGTTTAGTCCAAATTTTCTGAAGAGACTCGATCGCTTTATATGATGAACAGATTGAATTTAGACTTTTATTCACATTGACCCACGAACATAAACAGAAGCTCAACCGAATCGGCTTGACGCGCGAGAACAAACCTCATTGGTTCTTGCTGAAGCTCAAACGTGATGCGTTACACGAGAATGAACCTCATTGGTTCTCGTGAGCAAGCTTCTGTTTACCACAACTGAATGTTTGTATGTGAATAAAAGCCTGAATTCAATCTGTTCATCATATAAAGCGATCGAGTCTCTTCAGAAAATGTGGACTTAACCTCTCAATTCAATTGGATTAGTTTTAGGATGAACTTTTTGAAGCGTCAAAGACAGTGAAAGTTGCGTAGCTGTTTTGCAAACAGCAACATTACACACTAAAGAAAGTTGAACGTGAAAAAGCATTTAAAAGACTTTTAATATAAAGCATAAGTTGTATGGACTACTTTTATGGCGATTTTATGTGCAGCCTGGACATTCTGCTAAACCTCTCCATAGGAGAAATAAAGTCATATGGATTTGGAATGACATGAGGCACAAATTTATCATAAGTGCCTTTTATACTTTAAAAATCAACCAGTGAGATACACACACAGAATTGTGGGATATCATAAGACCAGATGACCATGATTGTATCTCTCTATCTCTTATCCTGCTTCTCCTCTTCGAGCGAGTAATTAAGTAATTATGCAGAGTCTGCGTTTAATTGCTCCGCTGATGATGTCCTCGCTGGTCTCGTGTTAAACACACGTGTCCTCGCGGCTCGTGGATGTTCTCTCGCATTACTCGTCTCGCTTCTGGGTTAATTCTTCCTTCCAGAGGAACAGGCTTAGCTCCCATTGTCCGTGGAAAATCTTCTCCATGCTTGAGATCGGCGGGTCCACGGCGTGCTGATCCGAGAGAGTGTTTTATCCAGACTACGGCTCAGAAGGACACTTAGATGCCGAATAACACTGTATTCTGTAACCCGACAGATATTATTAAAATGAACAGGTCACCATAGAGACTAGCTGATCTGATGTGTGTGTGTGTGTGTATTTCATCAATTTAACAAAGCTTATTTGCTGTGCCGTCACTTCCTACATGCAGATAACGCAGTCTGTAAAGAGAATCCACAAGGGACACAATAAAAATAAAAAGATTAAATAAAAATGTTTCATGTAATATGAATCACAGATCATTCTGAAACATAAAAATGTGTGTAATGTACTGTATATTATAAGAGTAATTATTGGGAATCTGTCCAGATCATGTCCGGGTCATATATCCTCACAAAAAAAGATTGATTATATTTTACTTATATATTTATGCTTAATATATATATATATATATTCATTTTTAAAGGAGTAGTTCACTTTTAAAAAAACTTTCGTTGATAATTTACTCACCCCATGTCATCCAAGATGTCCACGTCTTTCTTTCTTCAGTCGAAAAGAAATTAAGGTTTTTGATGAAAACATTCCAGGATTTTCTCCATATAATGGACTTCAATGGGGTCCAAACGGTACAAGGTCCAAATGAGAGTTTCAGTGCAGCTTCAAAGTGCTTTAAACGACACCAGACGATGAATAAGGGTCTTATCAAGCAAAACGATCACTCACTTAAAAAAATAAATAACAAAGTTTAAGTTTTATAAGCACAAATGCTCGCCTTGCTCTGTTCTGTGATGTGCGTTTGTGACTCTCCTGTTTGAACTCGTTCATCAAAATTAACGAGCCTTTTTTTGGGTCATTTGGTTCATTCAACGAACGTAATGAATGAGTTGACTCGGGAAAAGATTTGTTCATTTTGATGAACGAGTTCGAACAGGAGAGTCACGAACGCGCATCACAGAACAGAGCAAGACGAGCATTTGTGCTTATAAAACTTAAACTTTGTTATTATTTTTTTAAATGAGCGACCGTTTCGCTTGATAAGACCCTTATTTATCGTCTGGTGTCGTTTAAAGCACTTTGAAGCTGCACTGAAACTCTCATTTGGACCTTGTACCGTTTGGACCCCATTGAAGTCCATTATATGGAGAAAAATCCTGGAATGTTTTCATCAAAACCTTAATTTATTTCCGACTGAAGAAAGAAAGACATGGACATCTTAGATGACATGGGGGCGAGTAAATTATCATCAAAAGTTTTTTTTTTAAAGTGAACTACTTATCAAAACTTTATCTGTTTTGTTGTATATTTTGTTTGTATATGTGTGTTTCTAAAACTCTAAATAGAATTAATATCATTAATATATTGTTTTAACAAACAAACTCAATTTTTCCAGTTGTGTCCCTGCATTTATTTAATGGAAATCTTATAAAATGATGTCTGGGTGACCTCGAAGAACCTGTAAAAAATGTTTTTCCATAAAGCCTTTTTTTTTGTTTTTTTGCATTATAATATTATGTCGTGACAATCATCCCCCTCAAATTGTTTCTGTAAGCAAAATGCAATTAAATATAAATCTTTATTTTTTGGGGGAGAATAATTGCTAATAACCCCGGGCATGATTTTGAGAGATTTGGCAAGATTCACAATAATTACTCATTTTTATCCTTCTTATAAGGGTAAAAGTATGAAATAGTTTAATGGACAATGTAATATATTGTGCTTAGAGGCATGAAACATAGCATATGCACCCAAAAGTTTACGGCTTTAAATATAATTTAGGTCAGGCCTCTAATAAGGACTAATGGCGGGTCATTTGCAGTATTAATTCCATGCTTGACTAGTTCAATTAACGCTCGTAGAACTGAACTCACGCTAGTCTGTGTCATTGTGAATCACTCTCATCTCTCTTTCTTTTGCTCGTTTGCTATTCTTTGAATATTTGCCTTGTTTAACCTTTTTAATGGGGGATGTTTTAGTCATCATTTGTACTGACCTTTAACCTTCCCCAATCTTGTTTCTGTGTTATATTTGACTGTTCAGTTTCGGTTGTAAACATTAGCATTATAAAATAAGCTATTAATGCACTGTAAAAAAATATTTTCAAGATTTATCATCAGAACATTTTTTCTTTTGTCAAATCAACTTAAATCATTTATTTAGTTCAGATAACTTATTATTTTGAGTTTCTGACGATGACGATTAAATCATTCTCCTTCATTGTATTAACTCACTTTTTCCAGTTCAATCAACTTAAAATTTTAAGGCAACCAGGTTACTTAATTTTTTTAATTAAACCAACAATATTTTTTTTTACTGTGTGCAGGGGCGGAGCTACATGGTGGCCAGGGGGGGCCACGGCCACCATTGGTCAAGGCTCGGCCCCCCTGCCGCCCCCCCCTCCCAACCTCACGGGAAAATAAATTTAATAATAATTAAAAATAAAAATAAAAACTCCAGTAACGGTCTAAAAAGGAAGCTGAAATGTATGCATTTTTTAATCAAGTCATTGATTTGTCACTTGTTGGGTCTCGCCCCCATCAACAGTGCGAGACATAACGTGCCTGCATTCTGACAGCGCTTGGGCTGTTTACACCTGGCCACTTCATGCGTTTTCTCAGATCGGATAGCTATCTGGTTTATCAAAACGATTCCATTTACGCCTGGTCACATAAATGTGTTTTTGCAAAATGGATATAAATCCGATATTCAATTTCCGCGTTATATACAGATTTAATGAAGTGCACGTCACCGAAAGCATGAGCTGGATTTTATTGATCATCGGCTAATTTCAAAATCAGCAAAGACGGTGATAAGAGAGAGCGGCAACAGAACTGGTAAGATCATTTCGTTTCTTTACTTTTAATGAAGATGGTAGTGTTAATCGTCTGCGACTTATACTTGCACTTTGATTTGCGATAGATTGCGGCGCGTTGGCTTGCGTTCAGCCGCTCATCTGAGGTGATGATGCGCGTCGCAGTAGCGTCGTCTGTCTAAAATAGCATGACGTAGCCTGTAACACACGCGTTTCTTTTTTTTAGCATTTTTGGGAGTATTAACATTTACATATGTGGTTTCAAGAACAAGATGCATTTACACTTGTCTCGTCTGGAATGCAGCCCAGACCACCTTCTGAAGTGGTTTGAGTGATCGGATTCAAATCCGTCTCGAATGCGTTTCGGGGGGCATTTACACCTGGTCTTTTCACGATCGGATAGCTATCCGATCACAGAAAACGCATATAGTGGCCAGGTGTAAACGGCCCCATAATGTAGCATAGGGTTCTTTAATCAACTCCGAAGGACATTTTATGCTAAAAAAGGTTCAAAACTGACAAGAAAGAACCCTTTTGGCTCAAAGGTTTTTAAAGGCTATTATTCATTCATATATTACATTATTCTGCAACATTTGTAGCCTAGTTGTTATTAAATTATTGTTTATTAAATTGTTGTAGTAACTTAATATCACATTTTAATCAGGCAGATTTTTAGAGGATAAAAAGTGAAATGGCACTCTTCGTCTGATATTGATTAAATTTGTTAACCACCATATATTGAATTTTGTGATCATTCACATGCATTGCATTTTAAGGGTTCCAAATACGTAACGCTTCAGAACCTTTTAAGGTTCTATATTGAACCTTTTCTTCTAAGAGTGTAATTGTTACAGCATACACAAAGCGAACAGAACATTTCAGGGTAACACTTTAGAATACGCGGTTCCTTCGTTAATGAATAACTACACAAGAACCAATGAGTAACACAATATTAACAATCTAGTAACTTAGTAACTTACTTGTTAGTATTATTAACTAACAAGAAACTCTGATTAACAAACTAGTAAGTAATAGCGCACAGATGAAAGTGGTAGTTCACTATTAAGTAATCAATAACTTCTATTTTTTAATACTTTTTTTCAGTAGAGAACTACTGAAAAAGTTTAACAATCTAGTAACTACTATTAGCTAAAATAAACTCTTATTAACGAATTAGTAAGTAATAGCTCACAGATGAAAGTGTTACTAGATACTTCTGTGGGAATTACTAATTATTTGGATTCATATTATAAAGTGAAGATCATTGGAACTAACTAGTAATGACTCAAGTGTTACTAAAGACATTTTCTAAAAATATACTAAAGTTCTCCAAAAATCTCAAACGGTTGCACAAATCATGACTAGATCATGTAGTAACACTTGAGTCATTACTAGTTAGTTCCAATGATCTATAATACAGATCCAAATAATTAGTAAGTAGCTCACAGATAAAAGTGTTACTAGATACTACTGTGGGAATTACTAATTATTTGGATCCGTATTATAAAGTGAAGATCATTGGAACTAACTAGTAATGACTCAAGTGTTACTACATGATCTAGTCATGATTTGTGCAAACGTTGTAACTTGTTGTATTATCACAAATAAATTGGATGTTGCACTTAAAATGAAATGGTTTACCTAAATAAATTATCGCCTAATATGACAATTCATATTGTGTCTTTCTGTCATTTGCACTAAAAACATCCCTGTCTCATGTTAAGGTCCCTAACCCCTCACATAATGATGACACATTGCACTTGCACATTTATCAATTAGACATTATTAGTGTCATAAGGGAGTTCAATCCATTGTTTATGGCCTGACGAGCCGCGCGTGAGTTTTAGTAATAGTAGTTTTTGACAATCAAGTGCCACCCCAAATAAAAGACTGGCACAAGCTGGCCCCCCCAGAAATAATGTCCTGGCTACGCCCCTGACTGTGTGTCAAACATTGTCCACTGATATGAAGATGCTCTGAACCAGTTTTGTTAGGAAAACTAGAGGGAAAACGATACATTAAATTATTTATAATGGCATAAGGCGCATGGCATGCTTCAGATGTTATTAGCTGAAAAATACATGATACATTTCATTTTTTGGTGCTTTAGGCTAGTAAAACACCCATTTATCACTTAGAAAATGACCCTTTTCTCGGAGTAATTTATTCTGAGAGAGGCAGTTTAATGAAATAATGAGGACAGCAGGTCATCCATAAACGTAAGATAAAGAAATGTAAGTCCATAAAGTGAGGAAATGTTCACTCTTCTTCTTTTTGATGAGCATTTATGCATTTCTCTTTGCTCCTCCTACCTCAGGTGTACATCGTTCCACAAGCGGCCATTTTTAAGATGGAGGGTCTGGAGGGAGCCGAGGCCGAGGCCGCCATGCTGAACAACATGCGTGTTTACGGCACACTCGTGCTGAGCTTCATGGCCCTCGTGGTGTTTGTGGGAGTGAAGTACGTGAACAAGCTGGCGCTCGTCTTCCTCGCCTGTGTCATCTGTTCCATCCTCGCCGTCTACGCTGGAGTGATCAAGACCGCCTTCGAGCCTCCCATCTTCCCGTATGCGCCTCATGAATATTACGATCGTATCAGGGCCAAACTTATGCCCATGACAAAAAACTTTTGCTGATAATTTACTCACCACCATGTCATCCAAGATGTCCATGTCTTTCTTTTCTTTCTTTCTTTTCTTTCTTTCTCTTTCTTTCTTTCTTTCTTTCTTTCTTTCTTTCTTTCTTTCTTTCTTTCTTTCTTTCTTTCTTTCTTTCTTTCTTTCTTTCTTTCTTTCTTTCTTTCTTTCTTTCTTCTGATTTTTCTCCATATAATGGACTTCAATGGGGACCAAAAGACAGTTTCAGTGCAGCTTGAAAATGAACAAATCTTTTTTCGAGTCATTTCGTTCATTTTGTTCGTTGAATGAACGAAATGACTTGGAAAAAGATTCGTTCATTTTGATGAACAGGAGAGTCACGAACGCGCATCACAGAACAGAGCAAGGCGAGCATTTGTGCATAAAACTTAAACTTTTTTATTTATTTTTGAAATGACCGCTCGTTTCGCTAGATAAGACCCTTATTCATCGTCTGGAATCGTTTAAAGCCCTTTGAAGCTGCACTGAAACTCTCATTTGGACCTTGAACCGTTTGGACCCCATTGAAGTCCATTATAAGGAGAAAAATCCTGGAATGTTTTCATCAAAAACCTTAATTTCTTTTCGACTGAAGAAAGAAAGACATGGACATCTTGGATGACATGGGGACGAGTAAATTATCTGCAAAAGTTTTATTAAAAGTGAACAAATCCTTTAATTTTGGATAGATTTTTATTAAATGTGATTGTCATTTTTTTAGTTAAAAAAATTTTAAATTATACAAAGTTATTTAGGTTTCATTTATTAATTTCCAGTTAAAAGTTTTAGTGTTTCAACTGCCCAAGCAACATTTTTAAATTTTTTGTTTAAGTTTTTCAACTAATAATTATATTTTACTTTGTTAAATGAAATGTTTTAGTAAACAATAATAACCCTGGTGCACTGAAAAATTACAATTCAAAGTTATAATTTATTTATAATTATATATAAATTATTATATAATTATATAAATTATATACAAGTTTTACAAACAAAAAAATTCTATTTCAGTATTTCTACTTCAGAATTTCATGTTTAACTCAATGTGTGACGTGCCTTTCTTTGAATTTTTAAAGTTAAATTTATAAGCAATTTCTGTGTGATTTTTATTTTTTTTTAAGTTGAAATATTTAATTGATTTCCACAGAGTGTGTGTGCTGGGGAACCGGACTCTGGTCTGGAAAGGTTTCGATGTGTGTGCGAAGTTCATCGAGAGAGAAAACGCCACGGTCACCACCCAACTCTGGCGGATGTTCTGCGACTCCGAGTTCTTGAACGCCACATGCGACAGCTATTTCAGCGGGAACAACGTCACGGAAATACAGGGCATCCCGGGACTTATGAGCGGCACCCTACGCGGTAAATACACACACAACATGACATCATCACATCACACTCATATCATCATAACCGTCCACAAAGAAAGGCACACAGTATTGATACACATACGTCTAAGTTGACACTTGTTCTAAACAATCACTTTAGCAAAGTTTGTACTACTTTCTGTTTATTCTGATAAATAAAATAATTCAATATACTGTCATTAAAATATGTTTTTAAATTTTAAAAATACAGAATAAAAGTAAAGATTCTGAAAGCATTGAAGGAGATTCCATAATAATTTGATATAGATTTGCAGAAGTGACCATAAATGATATTTTATTATATATGATTAATACCATATTTTTTAAAGGTGGACACCTAACTTCATATATGATGTTTTCCATCTGACTCTAACCATGTCATGTCAACAAACAGGAAAGTTTATTATCAATATTAATTCACCCTGATTTTTATCACTACACTTTTATAGATTCTTCTGATGTTAAAAAACTGTTGCTTTATATACCTTGAACAAAACTGAAAATCATTAAGAAGACCTTTGTCTCAAAATATACTTCACCATTTTAGTGATTCTCATTTGCTACTTAAATCTACAACATTTAAAAAACATCAAATATTAGATCAATTTAGCATATAATCAATTTATTTTATGAATCATATTTTTCTTTTCTTTTTTACTTTTTATACATCAAAAAATTCGAATCACAGTTTCCACAAAAACATGACAGAATTCAACATTTATGATAATCAGAAATGTTTCTTGATCATCAGATCATCGTATTAGAGTGATTTCTGAAGGATCATGTGACACTGAAGACTGGAGTAATGATGATGAAAATTCAGCTTTGATCACACACTCTTAGAAGGAAACGGTTCTATCAGCGCTACGTATTTGGAACCCCTAAAAGGTTCTATACACTCTTAAAAAAAGGGTTCCTCTGGGTTATATATAGAACACTGGGGTTCCATACTTGGCCAATAGAACCTTTAACCAAAAAAAAAAATGGTTCTATATAGAACCATTTTGGAGTTCCATATATGAAGCGGGAGATGGAACCATTTCTGGTTCTAAATAGAACCATTTCTTCTAAGAGTGCAGGAATAAATTACATTTCATATATATTCACATAGAACACAGTTCATTTAAATTGTAATAATATTTTACATTATTCTTTACTGTATTTTTGATCAAATAAATGCAGTGAGCAGAAGAGACTTTTTTCAAAAACATTAAAAACTCTTAAGCTTTTGAACGCTAGTGTTTCTACAGAAGTTACTTTTATCTATGAGCTTTTGTCCTGGAGTTTGGAGCTAGTGAAGGATATTATGCAAATGCAAACTTAACCATCATATTTAGTGTTAGTGATTTGAACAAGCCCCTAATACTAATGATGAAAAACATATCTCATATCCTCTCTCTATGTTTTGCTTTCTAAACATAGATAACCTCTTTGGGAATTATATGGATAAGGGTCAGTTCATCGAGAAGGTGGGAATAACGGCTGCGGTGGACCCCGATTCCATCCCGACCAACACGAACCGCTACGTGCTAGCCGACGTCACCTCCTTCTTCACCATGCTGGTGGGCATCTACTTCCCCTCCGTGACAGGTCAGTCATCTCATCCGTCAGTACCTTGAAGATCAAAATTTACAAGAATATCCGGCAAACTTTCCAATAAGGTTCCATATTACAAACAGTCAAATCATCAAAATTACAAAAATGGAAGTATGGGGCATTACTGTATATAGGAAGCAAAACATTGAACTGTATGATCTGCCTTGTTTTGAACAGGTATCATGGCTGGATCAAACCGATCTGGTGATTTGCAGGATGCCCAGAAGTCCATTCCCATCGGCACCATCCTGGCCATCACCACCACCTCCATCATCTGTATCTTCTCATACATGAACACACACACACACACACACATATACAGCGCTCCACCTGGTGGACACAATCTGATATCACATCTTCCTGCAGAACCGTTTATGATACACCCAATGTCCGGCAACCCAAAAAAGTTTGGATTTAAATAGGCAAATGCTTACAGTGTAGTCAATATATAATAATTAATAATTAATAATAATCAATAATTGTACCCCTCATCTCTGATCACCAAAATTACATATTTAAAAGTTTTTTCCTTGAAAAAAAATGTCTTCATGCCTTAAAATAGCTTTAAATGTAACTCGACACCCTTGCCTCATTTAGTATGCGCGGTTCTATGAATATGCAAATGAGCCCCGCCCCCACTCACTCAGCTCAGAGATCCACTGGTTGACGATCACACGCTGATCTGATTGGTTACAAGGTCGAAGCGATTTCACACCGTGTTTTTGAGACTGTCTACTCAGCAAGTCTGTCCACTCATGAACTTACACACGGTTTGTCTTAAAGCGTCATATAAACAACATTAAAAGTTTGATTTTCACCACAGGTTGACTTTAAGAATCAGTGATTGGATCATTATGGATCAATAAATCCAATCAGTGATTGGATATATTATCATTATATATCATTATTATCAGATATTGGATCATCATACTGTATATTGCAGTGATTATTATGTTTCTAGCATGTTATATGAATGGCAGCGGTAATTCTTTTCATCAAAATTAATAATTTGATCAACATAAAATATGAAAGTTCTGCCTGCCTTAGTGATGATGGAGTGTGTCGCTTTTCATTTCTTAAACAAACATGTAGGGAGACACATCATGACCATATTCCAGGAGGACAATGTCAAAATTCATCAAATATTTATGCACCTCTTGATGGAAATAAATGCTGTGATGTTATTTCCATCAAGAGGTGCATCAGTTTTTGGTCAAGGTCTTGTATTGACAATGCACTCATCCCAAACACTTTCATTGAATTTAAGGTCTGTCCCAATTCATGTGTGAAAATGCTTCTTCATGCTCCTCCTTGACTATTCTCAGCCTGATGCATCTTGACATTGTCCCCCTTATTCATCGTCTGGAATCGTTTAAAGCCCTTTAAACTGTTTGGACCCCATTGAAGTCCATTATATGGAGAAAAATCCTGGAATGTTTTCATCAAAAACCTTAATTTCTTTTCGACTGAAGAAAGAAAGACATGGACATCTTGGATAACATGTGGGGAGTTAATTATCAGCAAAAGTTTTTTTTTAAAGTGAACTACTCCTTTAATAAATAACTAAAATGACTAAAACTGGAATAACAGCTAATTAAAGCTAAATTGCATAAATAATAATAATAAAAAGTGACAGAGGCGCTTTACAAAATTACTGAAACAAACTAAAATGAAAAATAAAAATATGAAAGGTAATAATAGTAGTAAAAAACAATATAACAATATTTCAGCTAACATTAACAAAAACATATTTGAATAGTTTAAGTTAATAAATCTCAATATGATCCAGTAAACACAAACAAGCAAACATTACTGTCTTTGTTTCAACACTACATGTTTTATTTAGCTATTTTAAACTCCTTTTTGTCCTTTTTTGCTTGGAATATGGCCATGATGTGTTTATAAACACACAAAACAAGCTGATAAGAGTTCACATTTGTCCAAAAAGCAAATCTTCAGCAGATGTTCTTTAACCGAAGCATCCAGACATGTCCAGCGTGGTGCTGTTCGGCTCCTGCATCGAGGGAACGGTCCTGAGGGATAAGTACGTTATTCACAATGTTCAAAAGAGCAGCATTTATTTTTTAAAGGGATAGTTCACTTTGAAATTTATTTTTGGTGTGTTTTAGCTTACCTCAAGGGCATCCAAGATTGTTTCCGCGTTCTTGTCTGTCAGTCATATAATGGAGGTCTATGGTCACCACCTCAAAGAGCATGCACAGAGAAGTCCAAACTAAACATGATTTAATGACTCGTAAATGTAAGCACACATTGATGGCCTAAGACACGAAACGAGCGGTTTGTGTGAGAAAACGAACAGTATTTATATCGTTTTACCTCTTATAACCACAGCCACAAAGCGCCCGCGCCCTCAGATCACTTGGACGTGGCTGTGGTTACAAGAGGTAAAACGATATAAATACTGTTCGTTTTCTCACACAAACCGCTCGTTTCGTGTCTTAGGCCATCAATGTGTACTTACATTCATGAGTCATTAAATCATGTTTAATTTGGACTTCTCTGTGCATGCTCTTTGAGGTGGTGACCATAGACCTCCATTATATGACTGACAGACAAGAACGGTTTGACCTAAAAATATCAAAATTGAAACTACTGCGGAAGCAAAGACACCTACATCTTGAATGGTAAGCTAAAACATACCAAAAATTAATTTCAAAGTGAACTATCCCTTTAAATGTTGCTTTTGTAACATTATAAATGTCACTGTTGATGAACTGAATTGCTGTATCTCAGGTTTGGTGAGGCCGTCAGGGGTAATCTGGTGATCGGGACACTGGCGTGGCCTTCGCCCTGGGTCATCGTCATCGGCTCCTTCTTCTCCACCTGTGGGGCGGGTCTCCAGAGCCTGACGGGCGCTCCTCGTCTCCTACAGGCCATCGCACGGGACGGCATCGTGCCGTTCCTCAGGGTGAGGAGACACACTGAGAGTCACACTGAGCGCCTTGTGTTTATCTGCTCACGTGCATGCGTGTGTGTTGCAGGTGTTCGGCCACGGAAAAGCAAACGGGGAGCCCACCTGGGCACTGCTCCTGACCGCTTGCATCTGTGAGAGCGGGATTCTCATCGCTTCCCTGGATAACGTCGCTCCCATCCTCTCCATGTAAGAGCGAACAAATATGCACTGCATTAGATATTAAAACGTTAAAACAAATGACACGTTTTTATCGTATAATTCGTTTTTATCAACTTAAAGGAGTAGTTCACTTTTAAAAAAAAAGTTTTGCTGATAATTTATTAAAAAGATGTCCATGTCTTTCTTTCTTCAGTCGAAAAGAAATGAAGGTTTTTGATTAAAACATTCCAGGATTTTTCTCCATATAATGGACTTCAATGGGGTCCAAACGGTTCAAGGTCCAAATGAGAGTTTCAGTGCAGCTTCAAAGGGCTTTAAACGACAGCAGACGATGAATAAGGGTCTTATCTAGGGAAACGAGCGGCCATTTAAAAAAATAAAATTAGTTATAAATGTAACTACATATAATTTTGATTTTGAATTTTGAGAAACGTGCATCACAGAACAGAGCAAGGCGAGCATTTGAGCTTATAAAACTTAAACTTTTTTTTTTTTTAAGTGAGTGCTCGTTTCGCTTGATAAGACACTTATTCATCGTCTGGAATCGTTTAAAGCCCTTTGAACAGTTTGCAGTTTGAACTGTTTGAACCGTTTGGACCCCATTGAAGTCCATTATATGGAGAAAAATCCTGAAATGTTTTCATAAAAAAAAGTAATTTCTTTTAGACTGAAGAAAGAAAGACGTGGACATCTTGGATAACATGTGGGGAGTTAATTATCAGCAAAAGTTTTTTTTAAAGTGAACTACTCCTTTAATAAAAAACTAAAATGACTAAAACTGGAATAACAGTTAATTAAAGCTAAATTGCATAAATAATAATAATAAAAAGTGACTGAGGCGCTTTACAAAATTCCTGAAACAAACTAAAATGAAAATTAAAAATATGAAAGGTAATTCAAAATGTTAATAAATACTATAATAGTAGTAAAAAAAATTAACATTAGCAAAAACATATTTGAATAGTTTAAGTTAATAAATCTCAATATGATCCAGTAAACACAAACAAGCAAACATTACTGTCTTTGTTTCAACACTACATGTTTTATTTAGCTATTTTAAACTCCTTTTTTGCTTGAAAAGTCTGGACTGTTTTTTTAAATAAATGATATTTAGTTCAATACACAATCACGTTTAGACATTTGAACACTTTTTGTCAGCACTGTATTGATTGGTTTGTGTTTTCTGACATGATCGTGGTGTTTTTTTATTTGTTTTTATTATGCTTACAAACAAACAAAGATGACAATCTAATCATACAATTCTCAAAATTGCAAACATATCTGTACAAATATGACAACAATATGTACAGAGTCATCTTAACACAAGTACAAAAACAAAACAAAGAACATAAAAACTAAAAAAAAAAAAAAAAAAAAAGAAAGAAAGAGAAGAGAAAAAAATAAATAAATAAAATGAGGGTCAAGAGGGCAAGCTATTCTATACAAAATTTGTAGGACTAACCAAATTAAAGTCATTACAGAATAAAAGTGTTTTTATTGCTTTGATGGTGTTAAGGTACATTTCAAACTCTTTCAAAAAAAAACTATATAAATTGGTTTGTTGTTGGAGAATTTACATTTATGGATATAGAATTTCCCAATAAAAAAAAAATTTAATTGGTAACAAAGCAGGCTTTTTTTTATCCATTTCAGAGTCAAAGTATCCAAAAATAATGTCTTTGGTGTTCCTGCAGGTTCTTCCTCATGTGTTACATGTTTGTGAATCTGGCCTGCGCTGTTCAAACTCTCCTGAGAACGCCCAACTGGAGACCACGGTTCAAGTTCTACCACTGGTGAGCTTCAGACGGCCACGTCTCTCCGTTGACTTGTGTTTGTGCTCTAACATGTGCCTTCCTGTTCTCCGACAGGACTCTTTCCTTCCTCGGCATGAGTCTTTGTCTCTCGCTCATGTTCATCTGTTCTTGGTACTACGCCATCGTTGCCATGGTGATCGCCGGCTGCATCTACAAGTATATCGAGTTCCGAGGGTAAGTGCGTCGTGACCCGGAGTCGGGGGGGGATTAGAGTTGAGGTTTAGGCGTTTGACCTGTCAAGATTTTTAGATCCCTCATAATCCGCCCCGGGGCAAGAACATCTGAAATCTGCTCCGGGATTCGATTAGTTTGACGCCTTTCCTTTAGAAACACTTCTAGAGTCAAGCCGAACAGTGACCCGAGTCTGTCGGCGGAAATTAAAGAGGAGGGGCAAATGAGCCGGAGGATTATGGATATACTGCATATACTGCACTGTACACTTAAAAACAGAACAGTGCACATTTGAAATAGTAGATTGCATATGTCGCAGTGACATTTAGAGGAATTTGACATTTTTGCAGTCAAATAATGCATGGTTAAATTGAGTGGATTGCATTGTGGGATTCAGTGCTGTGTTGTACAATGCACATGTTGCCAAATGTACAAGGTCTAAAATATGTATGTAATATGTGCAATGTACTGCAGATATTGTAAGATTAATATGTTGGTGTGTGTGTGTGTGTGTGTGTTTACAGGGCGGAAAAGGAATGGGGTGATGGAATCAGAGGTCTGTCTCTCAGCGCGGCTCGCTTCGCCCTCATGAGGTTGGAAGAGGGACCGCCACACACCAAGAACTGGAGGTGAGTGCATAAATATTTTATATATTTGTATTAATAGATTTATATTTACATACATGTATTCCTTTTTATATATTTAGGCATATATTTTTATTTATATATGAATATGTGTATATATATATTTATTCATATTTAGATTCATATATTACTTTATTATAATTGCATGTGTGTGTGTGTATAAATTATATTTTAAAATATGTTCAAATAGCAAACCATTATTTTAAATTGTTATAATATTTGACAATATTACTGTTTTGTATTTATGACTATATATAGTTAACTAATACTATATTTATTAATTATATATTTATATTTACGTATATTTATTCCTTTTTATACATTTAGGCATGTATTTTTATTTATAATTTGTATATATATTTATTCATATTTAGAGTCATATATTACTTTATTTTAATTGTGTGTATATATATATATCACAGGAATAAATAATATTTTAAAGTATGTTCAAATAGCAAACCATTATTTTAAATTGTTATAATATTTCACAATATTACTGTTTCTATTTATGACAATATATAGTTAACTAATACAATATTTATTAATTATAGATTTATATTTGCATATATTTATTCCTTTTTATACATTTAGGCATGTATTTTTATTTATATATTAATATGTGTATATATATTTATTCATATTTAGAGTCATATATTACTTTATTTTAATTGTGTGTGTGTATATATCACAGGAATAAATGATATTTTAAAGCATGTTCAAATAGCAAACCATTATTTTAAATTGTTATAATATTTCACAATATTACTGTTTCTATTTATGACTATATATAGTTAACTAATACCATATTTATTAATTATAGATTTATATTTACATATATTTATTCCTTTTTATAAATTTAGGCATATATTTTTTTTTATATATATTAATATGTGTATATATATTTATTCATATTTAGAGTCATATATTACTTTATTTTAATTGTGTGTGTGTGTGTGTATATCACAGGAATAAATTATATTTTAGAGTATGTTCAAATAGCAAACCATTATTTTAAATTGTATAATATTTCACAATATTACTGTTTCTATTTATGACAATATATAGTTAACTAATACTATATTTACTAATTATAGATTTATGTATACATATATTTATTCCTTTTTATACATTT
This sequence comes from Pimephales promelas, assembly GCF_988280905.1. Classification (NCBI taxonomy): domain Eukaryota; kingdom Metazoa; phylum Chordata; class Actinopteri; order Cypriniformes; family Leuciscidae; genus Pimephales; species Pimephales promelas. The sequence goes on from NC_142776.1 coordinate 37,900,061, forward strand.
AGGCATGTATTTTTATTTATATATTAATATGTGTATATATATTTATTCATATTTAGAGTCATATATTACTTTATTTTAATTGTGTGTGCGCATGTGTGTGTGTATATATCACAGGGATAAATTATATTTTAAAGTATGTTCAAATAGCAAAACATTATTTTAAATTGTTATAATATTTCACAATATTACTGTTTCTGTTTATGACTATATATAGTTAACTAATACCATATTTATTAATTATATATTATATATTTAGATGAATAGATTTATAGTTATATAATTATCCTATTCAGTTATTCTAACAAAAAACTTTACAATACATTATTATCATTTACATGTTACATTTTATCTTTATGTACAGTTGTTATTTGAATGATATTAGTCCGTCCGTATACATATATTTCTAAATAGTTAAATATATACAGTATATATGCTAAATATTTTGGACTTATTGCACACAATTGATCTTTTTAAAGTTTTGACCACTATTTACTAATTTTTCCAGTTTTCTGGAGTGTGAGTGAACTGTGTGTCGATCTCCACAGACCGCAGTTATTAGTCCTGGTCAGCGTGGACTCCGAGCTGCACGTGGATCAGCCTCGTCTGCTGTCTCTGACCAGTCAGCTGAAGGCTGGGAAGGGTCTGACCATCGTGGGCGCAGCGCTGGAGGGAACTTACCTGGACAACCTTCCTCAGGGCCAGCAGGTCGAACAGGTGACCAACAGACGAGCACACACACACACACACAGGCACCTAGCCGGACGGCATGTTTGGACACCATATCAGAGTTAATGTTGTTTTTGTCCTCTCAGTCTGTGAGGAAGCTGATGGAGACGGAGAAGGTGAAGGGTTTCTGTCAGGTTGTTATCTCCTCCAACAAGAGGGACGCCACATCACATTTGGTCCAGGCCGGAGGGTTGGGTGGTCTTCAACACAACACTGTTCTGGCCAGCTGGCCACGCAACTGGAAACAGGCCGAGGATCATCAGAGCTGGAGGAACTTCATTGGTGAGAAGCAGCATTTCCTGTGAATTAAATATAAAAAGATTTAAAGGGATAGTTCACTTTGAAATTAATTTTTGGTATGTTTTAGCTTACTTCAAGGGCATCCGAGTTGTAGGTGTCTTAGTTTCCGCATTTTGATATTTTTAGGTCAAACCGTTCTTGTCCGTCAGTCATATAATGGAGGTCTATGGTCACCACCTCAAAGAGCAGCACAGAGAAGTCCAAATTAAACATGATTTAATGACTCGTAAATATAAGTACACATTGATGGCCTAAGACATGAAAAGAAAACGAACAGTATTTATATCGTTTTACCTCCAGGTCCAAGTGATCTGAGGGCGCAGCATTTTATGGCTGCATGGTTACAAGAGGTAAAACGATATAAATACTGTTCGTTTTCTCACACACACCGCTCGTTTCGTGTCTTAGGCCATCAATGTGTACTTATGTTTATGAGTCATTAAATCATGTTTAATCTGGACTTCTCTGTGCATGCTCTTTGAGGTGGTGACCATAGACCTCCATTATATGACTGACAGACAAGAACGGTTTGACCTAAAAATATCAAAATTGAAATTTAATTTAAAAATGTACTATCCCTTTAAATGCAATAAAATTATCGTCATCATCATCTAATTTTTCCTCTTATCTGAAGTTGGGTCATGCAATAAAATTAATTATATTTAATTAAATTAAATATAATATAATATGTTTATACAATATAATTAAGCACCGTTTCTTCCTATTACATGGAAGAATCACAAATGACCTCTCTTTGATTGCTCAGTCATTTATCTTGGTGTGTGTTCACACTCGGCATGTTTGCTTGGATTAAAACAAACCCTCTGTTAGTGCGGTTCAGTTGAATAAGTGTGAGCAATACCCTGGTGTGCACTAAACAAGCTGAAAAGACTCAGTTTGGAGCCGTTCGAATGAAATATGAACACAACACGGACCAAAGACAGGACATGATGTCACTAGATGCGAGCCTGTAAACGACAGAATGCTGAAATATACCTGTTTTTCTCTTCATAGTGTCGATGTTTGCAAAGTCTGCAAGCAAAAGTCAGAGATCTGAATATGAACTCAAAAAAGTATCTTCTGTTACTATTTGTATTCTTCTTAAACTATTTAAGGAAGCACATCTGAGACAAAGTTGACAGAAAAATCATACATTTTTCTGGCTTTGTGAGATGTAATCAGTGTATCAGGCTTTAGCTCACCGGTTTGCGCTGTGGTAAATTCATTACATCATATGTGTAAGTGCGAGTCTGTTCAGTGTTATTGCAGACAGAGCAGGTGCAGCTTCACGTCTGACACCACAGGCGAGTGACGCTTTCATTTGGAAAAGATCCTAAAATAGTTACTGGAATAGTGTGCTGCTGAATACATGTGTTTCATTATCAGCTGATTTATTTCAGGTGTTGACAATTTTACTAAAGATTCAGCCAGAAAATGAAATATAAATTTAAAAAGATACATGTATTATATTTATTTTATATATTAAAAATGAAAACTTTTTATCTCACAATTCTGACTTTTTCCTCAAAATTGCTTGGTATAAAGTCAGAATTGTGAGATGTAAACTCTTAATTGTGAGAAAAAAAGTAACAATTGCAAGATATAAAATTGCGAGAAAAAAAGTACGAATTGCAAGATAAAAACACAATTGCGAGATTTAAACTCCCAATTGCAAAAAAAGTATGAATTGCAAGATATACATTTGCAAATGCAAGAAAAAAGTCAGAATTGCGAGATGTAAACTCTTAATTGCGATAAAAATGTCAGAATTGCGGGATATAAACTTGGAATTGCGAGAAAAAAGTAAGAATTGTTAGAGTTAAACTTACAATTGCGAGAAAAAAGTAAGAATTGCAAGATAAAAACACAATTGCGAGATTTAAACTCCCAATTGCAAAAAAGTATGAATTGCAAGTTATAAATTTGCAATTGCAAAAAAAAAAATGTGAAAATTGCGAGATGTAAACTCTTAATAGCGAGAAAAATGTCAGAATTGGGAGATATAAACTTGGAATTGTGAGAAAAAAGTTAGAATTGCAAGATAAAAACACAATTGCGAGATTTAAACTCCCAATTGCAAAAAAAAGTATGAATTGCAAGATATAAATTTGCAATTGCAAGAAAAAAGTCAGAATTGCGAGATGTAAACTCTTAATTGTGAGAAAAATGTCAGAATTGCGAGATATAAACTTGGAATTGCGAGAAAAAAGTAAGAATTGTGAGATAAAAACTCACAATTGCGAGAAAAAATGTATGCATTATATCTACATATGCTATATTTTATTTTTAAGTACAGTTATTATTTTAATTGTTATACATTTACTGCATAGTATTAAATATTACATTTTTTAATAACAAGTGCTTAATTTTGTGTTTGTATTTGGAACTTCACAGACATAAAAACGAATGCTCATATTATGCAAATGAATAAGTCTGACATCGGAGCAAAAACAGCTTCAAATGAATGAAACATAAATAACCAATGCTCAAGTTCAATAATGAATATAAAAGTGTCTTCATTACAGAGCTGGTAAGAGAAACCACCGCTGCCAGTAAAGCCCTGCTGGTGCCCAAGAACATCTCGGCCTTCCCATCGAACGGAGAGCGCTTCACTGAGGGTCACATCGACGTGTGGTGGATCGTTCATGACGGAGGCATGCTAATGCTGCTACCCTTCCTCCTCCGCCAGCACAAGGTACAGCCTTCATCACGATCATGATCATATCATACAGCGGTTGTTTGCAGTGTTGTTGACATCTGTGGGTGATGTTCTGTAGGTTTGGAGGAAGTGTAAGATGCGCATCTTCACTGTGGCCCAGATGGACGACAACAGCATCCAGATGAAGAAAGATCTGACAACCTTCCTGTATCACCTGCGCATCCACGCCGCGGTGGAAGTGGTGGAGATGGTAATCAATCAACACTAGATAGAGACCAAGATGTGCTTAAATTCTTAAAATGAGCATAAAAAATTTGGCAAATCATTTTTTTATTCGGTAAGAAGACGTGTTTGGAAGCTTGTTTCCGCCACTAAATAAAAATGTAAAAAGGTAATTATAACTTTTTATCACCCAATTTTGACTTTCTCAAAATTGCTTGGTATAAAGTCAGAATTGTGAGCTGTAAACTCTTAATTGAGAGAAAAAAGTGACAATTGTGAGATATAAACTCCCAATTGCAAAAAAGTATGAATTTCAAGATATAAATTTGCAATTGCAAGAAAAAAGTCAGAATTGCGAGATGTAAACTCTTAATTGTGAAAAAAAGTAAGAATTGTGAGATTTAAACTCAAAATTGCGAGAAAAAAGTAAGAATTGCAAGATAAAAACACAATTTGTGGGATTTAAACTCACAATTGCGAGAGAAAAGTAAGAATTGCGAGATATAAACTTACAATTGCTAAATTTAATCTCACAATTGCAAGAAAAAAGTAAGAATTGCGAGATAACACAATTTGCGGGATTTAAACTCACAATTGCGAGAAAAAAGTAAGAATTGCGAGATGCAAACTTACAATTGCTAAATTTAATCTCACAATTGCAAGAAAAAAGTAAGAATTGTGAGATAAAAACTCACAATTGCAAGAAAAAAGTAAGAATTGCGAGATAAAAACACAAGTTGCGGGATTTAAACTCACAATTGCGAGAAAAAAGTAAGAATTGCGAGATACAAACTTACAATTGCTAAATTTAATCTCACAATTGCAAGAAAAAAGTAAGAATTGCGAGATAAAAACTCACAATTGTGTCATTAAAACTCACAATTGCGACAAAAAAGTAAGAATTGCAAGATAAAAACTCACAATTGCGAGATTTAAACTCAAAATTGTGAGAGAAAAAAGCAAGAATTGCAAGATAAAAACTCACAATTGTGAGATTTAAACTCAAAATTGTGAGAGAAAAAAGCAAGAATTGCAAGATAAAAACTCACAATAGCGAGATTTAAACTCACAATTGCGAGAAAAAAATAAGAATTTGTTAAAACTCACAATTGAGAGAAAATGTAAGAATTGCGAGATAAAAAATATGAATTGCGAGATACAAAATTGCAATTTTCTTTGACATTGTTTTGGAGTAGTTGGAGCAGAAGATGAAAAAGTGCTTAAATTCGGATCAGCTATTCCTTTATGAACTGTAGATATGTTTTCCTTCGGCACAGTTTTATGAATAACTCTATTATTGCATCTCTTTCCTCAGCATGACAGTGATATCTCAGCGTACACGTATGAGAAAACCCTGGTGATGGAGCAGCGATCTCAGATCCTGAAGCAGATCAACCTCACCAAGACTGAGCGGGAGCGCGAGGTACACGTCCAGCCTCAACACTGTCACTCGCGATCGCAAACCATACTTCAATTACAAGGATTCCTAAACATTTTCTTGCCAATTTTTGACCTAAATTATTTACTTGAAGTATTTTTCAGCTAATATTTTAATAGTTTAACAACACATTCTCATGTTTACGGTTCTCTGATGACGGTTAATGGTCACATGACAAACAGGTACACAACATGTTTTATTGTTTTTATTTTTATATTTGTTAACTACTTTTTTTTAATTATTTTATTAATTCTTATTATTTATAATGAATTGCAATGCTCTACAGTTTGAGCTGCAGCCAATGGATTTATAGAGCCTTTTATAGTCAAAACAAAGAGGGCATTATGATTAAACATGTTGCTTTGCAAAGTTTGTGCATCAAAGTCAATTTAATGACAATGTCATCTGTTAATTTCAGAAGTTAAGAAAATTACTTTTAAATATGGAAATGTTTTTTTTTTGAATGAAAATTTTTTTTTTTTTGCTGGATACTTTTAATTCTAAACAGTAAAAATACTTTAAATAAAATATATTTCCCTGTACTTTATGCAGATGAGGGGAACATCTCATTTACATAATAATATTACTTTGCAATATAGTAATGCAGTTGTTAATGTGTGTAATGAAGCCCGTGACATCACTGCTGGTCTTTGCAGATCCAGAGCATCACCGACAGCTCTCGCGGGTCGATCCGCCGTAAGAACCCGGCCGCGGTCACGACCCAGCTCAGTGTGACTGAGGAACCGGCGGCCAGCAGCAAAGAGGAGAAACCAGAGGAGGAGGTACAGCATGAGGAGGAGGCCATGCTCAGCTCAGTTAATGAGTCACTTTACAGGTTTCATCTTCCATGGCAAGAGCAGATTAATCTCTTGTGTTGAACAGCTGTGATCTGATCTTGACTGATTTGTCTGATATCTCTGCAGTTCAGAGTAATGGACACGGCAGAATCCCCCTCTCTCTCTCTCATAAGTTATTTTATTGGAAATATTTTGTTTATTAGAAAAGCCATATTAATTATTTAATATGGCGGAATTCATTGTTTTAATTTTTTTTTTTTTTTTTAGAAAATTAAATCATTATTATAATTGAAGAGTTCAGATGCAAAAGCCTCTAAATGCCATTTGAAATTTTCTTCTTTAATGATGATTTTTATCAAACTTGTATATTTAAGTTCAGTAATTTCACTTAAATGGCAATGATAATTACCTATTAATTGTTATTTAAGTGAAATTACTGAACTTAAATATACAAGTTTGATCAAAATCATCATTAAAGAAGAAAATTTCAAATGGCATTTAGAGGCTTTTGCATCTGAACTCTTCAATTATAATTAAAATAATTAGCGACCGCAATAAATTAATTATCGGAATTTTATTTTTAAATTGTCTTTTAATTTTTAAGTATAATTAAAATGGAAGTAATCAGTAAATAAATAGCTTTTTTTATTTTAAATTTAAATTAAAAAATCATAGTCATCTTCATTTTTATCATAATAATTACATTTTTATTGTACTCACAGTATTTGTGCTATTTATTATTTTACTTGATTTAATCATTATTTATTATCATCATGTCATTATAATATTTATCTGAATGATTTTATTTCCGATTGAATATGTTTTGATTTATCATATTTCATCTCTGAGCATTAACGGTTGCATCTTTTCCTTCTCTTTTGCCCTGACATTCTCCATATGTGCGTATGTGCCGGTCCTGCCCTCTTAGTCTGTCCCTGTGTCCCCGTCCCAACAGGAACAGCTCATTCACGACAAGAGCACCAACCCGCCCACCCCGGCCACTCCTCAGTCCCCCAGCGCGGACGCCGAGACCCCCGGCACGACCGTTCAGATGACGTGGACCGAAGCCAAGTGTGATGGAGAGAAGGCCAAACCTGTCGGAGCCACCACACCCGAGGCCATCAAAGACCTCTTCAACATGAAACCGTGAGTCCCGCGAGGCTTAAACCTCGACTCCGTTTTGCATTGCACACTTTCACACTCGTCTTTCTGTCTTTCTTTGCCATGCCACAGAGAGTGGGAAAACCTGTGAGTATAGACGCAGCTCTGACTGCGATACACATGTTAACACTCACTGATGTGGAGATGAATGTTTGTGAGCTTATCATCGACGCTTTTTTGTTTTCAGAAACCAGTCCAACGTGAGGCGCATGCACACCGCTCTCAGACTCAATGAAGTCATCACGAAGAAATCCCAGGAGGCCAAGCTCGTCCTGCTCAACATGCCCGGACCACCAAAAAACAGAAGCGGCGACGAGAACTGTATCTTGATAATTGCTGCGATTATGTTCATTCCATTAGCCTGGTTAAAACCAGTATCTGAGTTATGGATCATTTCCAGAGGTCGCGGATAGACCATAAAACCAATCAGAGCGATGAAGGAAATGACGTATGCAGAGCGGAAACAGTGTTGCTCTTTGCTCGGTTTTTAACAAAAGGAAACGTTCAAATCGCTTAAAACAGACGCGATAGTCGGGCTGGACGATTTTGGCTAAAATTGTAATCGCGATTAATCGAACAAGTTACCTCGATTACGATTATTGAACGATTATTTTACTTTTACTTTCTTTCTCATGTCACTGGCAAGCTAATACTGTAAATATGTATGTATTTTTTCTTTGTGATTCTAAAATAAGGAAATGCATACATAGCTTTTAATGCTTATTAAATATTTAAAAATGTAGAAAATAGTTATTTTTGTAAACAAAATAAATTTTTGTAATCATTAAGTAAAATATAACTTGTATAAAACTAAAAAACGTATCCTTTTCATATTGTGTAGCGTTTGGAAATGCTTGTGTTTTCGATCATAAAATAGCGCGTCTGGTACTGTTTCACGCTGGCGAACGATCCCAACTTTTGCTGATAATTTACTCACCCCCATGTCATCCAAGATGTCCATGTCTTTCTTTCTTCAGTCGAAAAGAAATTAAGGTTTTTGATGAAAACATTCCAGGGTTTTTCTCCATATAATGGACTTCAATGGGGACCAAACGGTTCAAGGTCCAAAAGACACTTTCAATGCAAACTGCAAACTGTTCAAAGGGCTTTAAACGACACCAGACGATGAATAAGGGTCTTATCAAGCGAAACGAGCGCTCATTTAAAAAATAAATAAAAAAGTTTTAGTTTTATAAGCACAAATGCTCGCCTTGCTCTGTTCTGTGATGCGCATTCGTGACTCTCCTGTTCATCAAAATGAACGAATCTTTTTCGTGTCATTTGGTTCATTCAACAAACTAAATGAACGAGTTGACTTGGGGAAAAGATTCGTTCATTTTGATGAACGAGTTCAAACAGGAGCACGAATCACAGAACAGAGCAAGGGGAGCATTTGAGCTTATAAAACTTAAACTTTTTTATTTATTTTTTAAATGAGCGCTCGTTTCACTTGATAAGACCCTTATTCATCGCCTGGTGTCGTTTAAAGCCCTTTGAAGCTGCACTGAAACTCTCATTTTGACCTTGAACCGTTTGGTTCCCATTGAAGTCCATTATATGGAGAAAATCCTGGAATGTTTTCATCAAAAACCTTAATTTCTTTTCGACTGAAGAAAGAAAGACGTGGACATCTTGGTTGAAATGGGGGCGAGTAAATTATCAGCAAAAGTTTTTTTTAAATTCAGCTTTGATCACAGAAATAAATACATTTTAAAATACATTATTATTTTGAATTTTTATAGTTTTACTGTATTTTTTATCAAATAAATGCAGTCTTACTGAGCAGAAGATACTTCTTTCAAAGCATTAAAAAGTATTTCCGCCCCCAAAACTTTTAAACAATAGTGTATTTCAGGAATAAATATAATTTGCATACTGCGCACCTGATTTACATACTGCAAACATAGTGTGTGTATCTTTTACAGCTCCTCTCCTTTCCTTGACTCTCCATCAATCAGACATGGAATTCATGGAGGTTTTAACCGAAGGTCTCAACCGGGTCCTCCTTGTGCGCGGTGGAGGTCGCGAGGTCATCACCATCTACTCTTAAGAAACATGTCGACCCCATTTCCCTCCCTAGTGTGTCCCAAGCAATATCCCAGAATTCCCTTCAGTCAACCAGCTTCATTCGTCCGCCAAGCTCTCACTGGCCGAACATCGCTCTTGGCGCTACTCTCGTTCACACTTCACCGTTCAGTGAAGTGCACTGTTGATGTCAGTGGGTATTTGATCAATGCCCCCTCTGCTGTAGCTTTCCTGCATCATCTGTCAATCACTGCTCTCGCCCAATCAGAAGCAGCGGCTGGGTTGGGCTTTATTTATTTCAAAGAGGAGGGAACATGCAACGTCAATGAAGAAGGATTCGACGATCAGAACTACGCCAGAGATGCTGTGAAATATTTCTGCTCTGGTAAAGAAAGATAAGATAACCTTGGGAAAAGATTTTCGATCGTTTTGGTCTGCAGCTTCGTTAAATGTGAAAAGATTAATAATACGTTTATACAAAAGAAGAAAAAAAAAACCTAATGTGAACTGTGAAATGTGAAGTTTAAAGTCAACATGAAATCTTATTTTTCAACCCTCTCGCCCATTTTTTTTGGGAAAGTGTGTCGTATTGCGAACGGCATTTCACGTTGACTTTAAGCGGGTTCCTCTGCACAAAGACCTGTGTTTCTGTGTTTGTTTTGTATCATCGACCTCCTCCATGTTTTCGGTCGTTCCTAGCTATTCCCCTGCCAAATACAGTCACAATATGTGCCAAAAACCATGCTGGCAGGATGTGCGACTCTCTTGTGCTTGACAGCAAAGCAGCGAGCAAGAGTCTATCAGTGTAACCGACACTGTAATTAGCAAAAGAATGAGTTAAAAAAAAAGACAGAGAAAGAAAAAAAAAGTACTCAGCCACTACAAGTAGTGTAAATAGCGTATAAGGCATTATTAAATATTGTTGTAGTATTTTTATTTGTGAAATAACCGAAGATTCTGGTGAAAAAATGCTGTTGTCTTAAAGGAGTAGTTCACTTTTAAAAAAAACTTCTGCTGATAATTTACTCACCCCCATGTCATCCAAGATGTCCACGTCTTTCTTTATCAGTCGAAAAGAAATTAAGGTTTTTGATGAAAACATTCCAGGATTTTTCTCCATATAATGGACTTCAATGGGGTCCAAACGGTTTAAGGTCCAAAAGACAGTTTCAGTGCAAACTGCAAACTGTTCAAAGTGCTTTAAACGATTCCAGACGATGAATCAAGCAAAACCATCGCTCATTTAAAAAAAAAAAAAGTTTTATAAGCACAAATGCTCGCCTTCTGCGTGTTTGTGACTATCTTGTTCGAACTCGTTCATCAAAATGAACGAATCTTTTTCAGAGTCAATTCTTTCATTTCGTCCGTAGAATGAACCAAATGACACGAAAAAAGATTTGTTCATTTTGATGAACGAGTTTGAACCGGAGAGTCACAAATGTGCATTACAGAACAGAGCAAGGTAACCATTTGTGCTTATTTTTTTAATTGAGCCCGTTTGGACCCCATTGAAGTCCATTATATGACATCTTGGATGACATGGGGGTGAGTAAATTATCAGCAAGTTTTTTTAAAAGTGAACTACTCCTTTAAGGCCAACTCACACAGCACAATCAGACGCCGACAGACATCATCGAAATCCAATTCAGCATGTTTAATCTGTGAAAACAGACGCCAACACTGATCCGACATAACCCGGCCGAGTGTCTGACGGTGTGGTGTGAGTTGGCCTTCACAGGGTCAGGGTGTTTTGTGCGGCTACAGGCTTCACTACGGCGGCTTGACGTGTACTACGGTACCGAACCTCCCCTTCCCAACAAGCACTCAACCTGCACTGACAGCCACTGTGTAACAAATGATTTAATGAGTCTGTGGATTCATTAAGTGTGTGTGTGTGTGTGTGTGAATTGCATCCTTGCGCGAATGAAAGTTGCCCATTTCTTTCTTTTTCCCCCCATTTTGCTATATGAAAAAATCTCTCTGTTTGTTGCATTTACAAATCTGTATAAATTAGCTATATCATAGATCTATATCGAACTTGGTGAGGCGCACGAAAATGTCACAGAGCTACATATAGAGTATTATCGTATCTGATTGTATTGCCAAACTTTGATTTCACTCGTGCCATATGAATGAAAATGTGAAATTATCAATAGAAACAAATATTGATGGCATTGCCACTTTAAACACTAGTGCTGCATTCACTTTATTACTATTTCTTTAACAAATCATATTATATGATGCATCCGACTTTATATAAAAACATCCAAAATGCCAGTGGCTTTAAAAGTTTAAAGGAGAACTTTAACATTGAGCTCCTTTTTTGTACATTTGAGTGCTGTCAGTACAGACAGAAATGACAACAGTCGATTGTCGAGTTTGGGCGCGCGATGATTTGTAACTAAGCAACAGTGGAGACTGACTGACAGCTGCCAATGACGGTGGCGGTGCTGTGTGGTATTCAGAGAATATCAGCTAAAATGTTCATCTGACTGTATATTGACTTTGTTGGTTAGAATGTAATTTAAAAAATAAATTAAAAAAAGCTCAAATGTTCATCCGAATCAGATGTTGAACAGCAATGATCGCGCGCGAACTCGACAATCGACTAAGTGGACTTCGACCGAAAACAGGAAGTACGTACAGGTATGTGAGCTGGCTGAATTAACATAATTTTTATTAACGTCTTTCACATCTACTGCAGTCAGATTGACCGTGGTGGTCACTCTTAATAACACCACTCACATGGCTGTGCACTCGTAATGACAAATCAAGGATGTTAAGAGGCTAAAAGCAGGTGTAGAACTTGCCCAATTGTAGTCAACAGGGCGCGAATTTTAAAAAGAGGAAAACACGGTGTAGGCAACACAGATTTTTATCGTTTTTGTCTTTACTGACCACTCCAAATTTACAAAAAAGTGTTAAAATTGACCGGAGTTCTCCTTTAACCGCCATTTGAGATGTCATTTTGTGTTACTGTGCTGTTGCAGGAAGTGAATTTCTATGATTTTGAAGTAGATTGCTGTCATTATCAACATATGGATCCATTTTGGCGATGTGGGCTTGAATCATTTCTGAGTCCATAAACAGCTCAGAACAGACTCTCAGTTGTCGCTTTGGTAATTACAGTAATTCCGATGCGACGTGAACGCAGCATTAGATTGAGCTGTTGTGACACTATAAACAAAGCATGATGGATCGAATAACATCCATAAATCTGAACTCTATGCAGTGCGACTGTAATGTATTAGCCAGATCACAAAAGAGTGAGATGCGAAATTAACCAGAGATTATCCTCGGTCTTGACCAGAGAAAAATAGAGTTTAAATTAGTTTGTATTTTTGAGAGCATAATATATGTGAAATTGGGAAATCATATTATTATTTTTGTAGAGATATAGGCTATTGTATAGTTGTTTTTTACAGAAATACCAACAACTACATATATAAATATACATGTGTCTACTCACTGGTAAGAAAGTATAGTTTACAAAGACATTACAGCTTCTTTTATGTTTAGACATGGGGAAACCTCTCATGAATGCTGCTGCTAGTGTATGAATAGATATGGGTTGTTCGTGTACATACTAGAGCGAAAGAATAAATATTTAAAGGTATATTTACGAGGGGAGGGGTTTACGCTGAGTTTGCATAAACGACTTCAGCCTTATATAATCAGCTTTATCACGTTTATATTTCATTTCGTTGAACAGTGGTAATTTCAAGCGACAACAGCGTTCATTGAAGCTGAACAAAACGCAAAATGTGTATCGAAACGCCACATTTTTAACGAAGTACTGCCTGCGTAGACTGAGCCTCTGATGACGTTTCGACGATTAGTTTGCGCGATGTTTTTTTTTTTTTTTTTTTTTTTGCCGAACATTTTACTCCTGTTTGCATGGTGTATGTGTCGGACAAGTTTGTTTGATTTCGTAATGTGAAAAAAATGTCAAGGCAGCTTTTTAAAATTGTTGCCACGATATCCAGGCAACGCGTACACTTAGATTAGCGAGTTGTTTTTGGCATTGTATATAAAATCGCTCTTGAGACACTGTAGCCACAGGGTCGTCGTTCCCTGTTGTGTTTGTTAGAACGCTTTTAGTACACACCGGGAAAAAAAATGTTATACGAACTTTTTTTTTTTTTTAACGGTAACGTGCAATATTTACTTTGACGGAAATGGTATGTATGACGTATTTTTAGTTGCTAGAGTCTGCTTCTCGTTGAATAGTCCTAAAACATGTAACGTTAGTTTATCAGCGCGCTTCGTATGCTAGAGTGTGCGTTACATCTGTTCTATGGTGGCTGAGATAGAAATGCACTTTATACAAAGTTAACGTTATTTACGTCCAGTGACGATTGAGTTGCCAGAGTCACGAGCATGCCAGATCCATTTCAGCGCTGATGCCTCTAGCGGCGAGAGTGTGTATCGCAGTTATCGCTGCAGTAACACATACTACCTGAACATTCAGATTTTATTATGCTGTAAAAAAAAATTAAATAAAAAGTGCGTGTTTGCTGTTTATTTGGCATGAGTTTCTAGCATTTCTTGTAATTGATTGAAAATTACAAAACGACTATATGTAGATGTAAAAAAGAAGAGAAAAATGAAGATATATTTCTAATACGAATCACTGAGTTGATTTCCTCCCACTTTTCACCCCTTCACTGTTTCAAACCTACGAGCACTGTATCGATGTGATCACCGTATTAATATCGATTAAAGACTCTAAAGCGCTTCCACTGCTGGGCTTGGCTCTATTCGAACTGACATATTGGACACACCACATTCACAGTCGATCTTTTTTCCTTTATTCACCATCTCACGATAAATGCCTGGCTTGTGTGTAGCAAAAATGAAACCAAGTGTTCTGTATTCCTTTGCCAAGGAATATCGAGGCGTTCGACACATCTCGGAAACAAAAAGGGCTCTGAATAACAGTTCTGAAGTTTGACTCGCGCCACTGGATGTTCTCCCAAAAAAAAAAAAAAAAAAAAAAATTGTGAATCTCGCTTTATTGTTTTAATCCTACATTGTTGAAAATAAAGAATGATCAGGTTCTTTGAAGATCCAAAAAGTTGGTATCATAGGTTCTCAGATCATTGTTTTGGTGTCTGGGGTCTTTTTCTGAAGAGATCGTTCACCCAAAAATGAAAAACGTGTAATCATTTGCTCCCTCCTCCAAACCTGTATGAGTTTCTTCTGTTGAACACAAAAGGAGATATTTTGAAGAATGTTGGTGATGGTCCCCATTGACTTCAATGGTATTTTCCTACTACTCTGAAAGTCAATGGGGACCATCATCAACATTCTTCAGAATATCTTCTTTTGTGACTTCTTCTTTTAAAGGTGTAATTATATATTTAAGTACTGAGTAATATGGTTTGAGTAGGATTAGGATTTGGTTGAGGGTTAGTTGCATAATTTACTATTATTACTAGTAGACGTAACATATGTAACAAGGACACTAAAATAAAGCGTTACCCAAAATTCACATTTTTGTTTGAACTGTCCCTTTAAAATGACACCAGACTGTAAAACCCTTTTGGTTCGTATCGAAACCTTTATTTTCAAGAGTTTAGTCCCATGGCGTTTACCTCTTGACATTCCAGTATCTTTGGTAAAAACGAAACCGCTCTTCACGCATGCGAGCGATCCGTCCACGAGATCCAAATGTTAAAATCTGATTCGAAACCAGTTGAAATAGAGCCAGGACCCGGGTCTGTTGTCCTGTTCAACGCATGCACATTATCCTGAACAAGCTAATATAAATATATATAAATATTTAAATGTTTTGTGATATACAGTATTATGTTCATTTCAGTTGTTTTGATTGTAAATGTGTTTTATTTTTACCAGATGTTTGGTGTTCTTGTTGTGCACAATGATTTCTTTGGATCCACTTGTGTGAATGGATATTGATGATAGGTATTTTAGCCAAGACAAAGACCATTTTGCTTTTACAGAAGTTATTTATTTATTTAAAGAACTGATTACCAAAGTTATTTATGTTATCCTGGATATGTGCAAACTGTCATTCTAAATGAATTAAAAAGAAACTTGAGGGTCTAC
This sequence comes from Pimephales promelas, assembly GCF_988280905.1. Taxonomy (NCBI): domain Eukaryota; kingdom Metazoa; phylum Chordata; class Actinopteri; order Cypriniformes; family Leuciscidae; genus Pimephales; species Pimephales promelas. The sequence continues at coordinate 37,915,461 of NC_142776.1, forward strand.
GTTAAGCTGTAAAATCATTATTATTTGCTCCAGTATCATGCCTTAAATGAACAAATTGGCAGCTATATGTTAACGAATCCTCTAAAAGTGCAATGCTTATGGTTGATCTTTTTTTATAAGATTTGTACTCAAATTAAACCGACTATTTGCTACAATATTAACAAATATATAGTGACTCCCCTACTAATTTGATCGGACCATTTCTTATATATTTATATTTATGTATATTTATGCCTTTCTGCTTTATTACAGCATGGCTGAACGTTAGATATTCAATCTGAGACAGCTATAATAAGCGAAATGAATAAACAAATGGCTTCGACTCGGGCTGTTCAGCGACTTTGCAAATGATATTGCAATTAATTGGCATTAGTTTTGCATGTAAAATGGCTGAATCCCTCAGGCTTGTTTTTGATTCATTTGAAATTTAAACATTTTGAAAGGGAATGTAGTGGAGAAGAAAAGATTTTCAGATCTTTCACAAGTAGAATTTTTTGTCTGTTTCGGGGTTTTACGGTCATATTGCCATGTAGTGTGTTCCTGTGTGTTTTTCAATGGTGTGTGTGAGTGTGAGTGTGTGTGTGTACAGTGAAGTACACACAGCCGATCTGGGACCACAGGCAAGGGTGGACGAGGGTCCTGTAAATATAGCAGAACTAGTTAGTGTTGAGGTGTTTATTTTCTGTGTCAGTGTAAGTTGAATATTTTAAAAAGATAAATAATGAGTATTCTCTATTGTGTTTCATGGTACATACAGAAAATAATGTAGTTTTATCTTACATTTCAAATGCTTTATCTCTTTGGCTTCTGCAAAACTCCCATTCCATTTTATAGATTTGTCAGCACAAAATGCAATAAACGAATACCATTTTATTACGGATTATTTGATGAAGTCTTTATTTCTCCAATCAGAAAAAAAAAAGGTACAAAAGCTCTCACTGGGGCGGTACCTTTTCAAAAGGTACACTTTTGTACCTAAAGGGTGCATATTGGTACCTTAATCATGGTACCAATAATACCAAAAGCTGTTTTTCTCAGTTCAGTCCTGAGGTTTCTCTCACTCCACGTTTTTGATGTCGTTTATGTAACACACCTGATTCATATCACGAGGTCATTGATTTAAAGACATTTTCCTGAGGGGGTTTTACCGTGAAGTGCTGTATATTGAAACAAACCGATTAACATCATTGTTTCCTCTCATGTTGATTCATTTCTCAGTCAATTCTTTAGAAGTAGTTTTTGTTCCAGTTTTCCGGCGCAAAATCAATCGATACAAGTTCAAGAACACACAAAAGTGTTCACCAAAGCAGCGTTTGATGAGCAGAGACGGTAAGTGCTGATATCTTCCTTAATGAACCAAATACGGTTTATACTTATTTAATTAGTCATATCCCAGTGTTTTATTGACGTAAAGTAGCAAACTTTTGTACTTTTAAACAACAATGAATATGTAAACCAGGCAAAAATAATAAATTTTTCCACACTGAAAGTGAAAATAGTAGACGATGCAAAACAATCACAGCGAATCAGATCTTATTTGACGTTTAATTGACATGAGCAGGATTTTGGAAATTGGACCACTGATATTTCACTATGAGCTGTGTATTTCCGTACAAAACAGTTACTGCAGAAATACAAAGAACTGGGAATAAGTGTCCCAGATATAGGCTACTAGATAGCAAACTGACATTGAATCAACGTGGAAATATGACATTGAAACAACGTTGATCTGACATTGTTTTGCTCAATTAACGTTGAACCAACATCAGACGCGTCATTCTTTCAAAACTAACGGAAAATCAACTTGAAATCAACGCGTTGTTTCAACGTTATGAAAGCAAACCAATTTTCGATTTTCATTTAGCTTTGAAGAATGCCGCGTCTGACGTTGGTTCAACGTTAATTCGATGAGCAAAATCAACGTTGTTTCAATGTCATGAGAGACGTCGTTTCCACGTTGATTCAATGTCAGTTTGCTGTCTGGGGTGTCACTCATTGTGCTGGGCGGAATTCCGACTCCCGGACAAATCGCACTCCCCTTCGCGTGCACGCGCCTCCCACTTAAATACGCGCTGTAGCGAGTTTAAATGCTTCCTTTGCCAAATGCGCTTATCGATTGATTTTTCACACAGCAAGCACACAGATCCTGTATGAAATACACTTAAATACACTAACAGAAAGTGAACTAGTGTAGATAAAAGATCAACAAACAAAAACATATATCGTTTCAAACTATAAACTTCGGGTAAGGAATAAATCCACCAGCTGTCAAAACAGAACTGTTAATTTAATTTAACTTAACTTTAAACACCAGGAAAATATTGTATCTACTTTTTCACACTCCTTTTTTTTTTTAAATAAGCGACACATTAGGCCCTACAAAGCATTATTTTCAATAATTCTTTCTATTTTACATCTTGCATTGCTTTAGTGGATGCTGCAGAACTATGGCGTTACGACTTTCTTGTTTTTGTTTAAAAAAAAGCGCGGTAAAAAATGCCGTTTTGGCGGCCAGGACGCCGCTTTTTACGCCGTCAAAAAGCGAAACGCCGTAAAAAGCGCCGTGAAATTGTGTAAACGTGGTATTTTTCGTCGTTTCCGAGGCGGCGAAAAAACGACGCATGTGCTCATGTAACGCCGCTTTTACAGACTGCTCTTGTAAGAATAGGTCTATCTCGCTCAGAGAATCCTGCACGTGTTCAGTGCAATCTTCTCTTCACCAGATAAAATTTTAGGTTTCATAACGTTCCCATTAAGTTATAAAAACGTTATTTCTGAGTGTTCTAGGAACATTCAAACGTCCGTTTTTTTAGACATTGTATTGACGTCATTTCTTGGTTGAATGTTATTAGAACGTTACGAAATAACAATTTTAGGTTATACTGGGTGCTATTCTATTCTACAATATTAACTAATGACAGTAAAATAAACCACCCATAGTCAATTTATTTCTGTAATTCCTCTATCAACCAGTAGAAAATGCATTGAACACCTGATGCGTGAAAAAAAAAATTAAAAATAAACCGAAAAACCGGCTTCATTTTTGAAAAAAAAAAAAAAAAAAAAACGTGATATAGGCCTACAGTTTTGGTCAAACTGCCCAGCACTAACTCATCATTGGTTAGGACAATATCAGTGTTCAAAATACTATTTAAATCCATCTTAAGTGGATAAAAAAAGTAGTCCTAAGACAAGAACAGGCATTGTTCAAAATTCATGTTTAGCTTTGATAAGGTTTTGATCCACTTCAAATGTTGACTATACCATCTTACTTTTCAATGAATTGGTTAGATTATATTGCTTTATATATTTTAAAACCTAAGTGACTCTGTGCATTATTCCACAACTAATATTTTAAATGTAGTATGATATATGAACTCGTTATGTGAGGGGCCAACTTAATGTGTTTGCGGGTCGCAGCAAAGAACCTTAAGAGAACAGTTCTTAATAGAACCAATTTTTCTAAGTGTGGAGAACATTAATAAACTGAAAACTTTTTCCACTACAAAGATTGCGTGAATGTTAAATTGTTCTTCATGAAACTGATAGGAATGAAGAACCTATTTAAGTAGGAGCATATGACATGGCAATAGTTTAAAATCACACACTGCAATCTTCCATGAATTCTGACTGCCAAAATCTACAGATTTTCAGTTTTAGTTGAGAAACAATAAAAAGCTGTGAAACATATTGAAGACAGTCAAGAATTTTTGTATCTAAAAACAAATTTATTAATTCAGAAGTTGGCTGGTATATACAATGCACAAATTCCATATAAAACAACAGAAAATTTTTCCCACCTATTGATGCATTAGACAATCATGCTCTGTAAAGGTTTCATCTAAGACATTATAGTAAAAAGAAAACCGTAAAACTTCACAATGCGTTTGTGTGGGGTTTTTTTATCACAAATGACACAGGAACCAAAAATAAGAATAATTTACGATAATTCAGAGCAACGCCGACTTCTCGATTCTTATCAAATTGAATAATTTCAGTAATGGCGGGAATAATGTGACATGGGCGACGGCTCCATGCTCTGGCCCATTCCCTGCGACGGCCGCTGCCCTTGACCCGCAGATCCCATATTCACCAAGTGGTTAATGGGGCCGCTCTGGATGAGCGTATCCAAGGCCTTCTGCACGCTGGGGTTGTCGAAGTTGATCCCAGTGCCTGCGGTGACAGCCGGTCTCGGAGGGCCCGTCGGCCCCGGCATGCGAGCACCAGGGGGCCTTAGAGTCGGCCGAGGGTTCATCATGCTCTGAGGCTGGACAGCAGATATTTTGGGTATGCCGGCGGCACCGTGAGAAGACTGGAGGCCGATGCTCTGAGGGCCGAGGCTTGAGGCGTAACCCTGTGTTTGGGGAGTCGGAGCCGGGCTGGACACTGAAGATGCGCCGGTGTTGAAGATGCTGAGGATCTTAGCCTGGAGCTCTTGCTGTTGGCTGGTGGCGGTGGGGGCCGGGGCCGATGCAGGGGTCAGATGGGTGGAATGGAGGGTCAGGCTGGAGTACGTGGATTGAGCTGGCGCCGATAAAGGCTGTGTCGTCTGAGGTTCAAGGGTTGAAGGAGGAGGGTGTGAACCTTGAGAGATCAAAAACAGTGAAAGGTAAGGCTTGATTGGTAAAGTGTAGAGCCCGATATGATTTTTAGGGTCTGATTCCGATATTAGGGAGTAGAGTAAAAAAAGCCTGATACCGATATATCGGCAGATATTATTTAGGCGCACTAAACAATGTTGGGTTGTTTTAACCCAGATTTGGGTCAAATATGGACAAACCCAAATGTTGAGTTAAAAATGTAATTTCAAATTTTAACCCAACTTCAACTTTTAACTGTAATTTTTTTTTATGCATTTTAACCCAACATTTTGGTTTGTCCATATTTGACCCAAATTTGGGTTGAAACAACCCAGCATTTTTTACAGTATGCGTGTATTATACAGTACCAGTCAAAAGTGGCCAAAACAGTGAAAGGTAAGGCTTGTTTGGTAAAGTGTAGAGCACGCCCAATATGCATTGTTGGGGGCCGATTTCAATATTATGGAGTAAAAAAAGCCTGATACCGATATATCGGCATGTTATAGTACGGTACCAGTCAAAAGTAGCCTAAAACAGTGAAAGGTAAGGTTTGATTGGTTAAGTGTACAGCCTGACCGATATGCATTGTTGGGGGCCAATTCTGATATTAGGAAGTAAAAAAAAAAGCCTGATACCGATATATCGGCCGATATTATGTGTATATTCTAGTACAGTACCGGGTCAAAAGGAGCCTAAAACAGTGAAAGGTAAGGCTTGATTGGTGAAGCATCAAAGGTGCGTTCACGGCATGTCATAATTATCGTAACGATTCTGAACTACGGAGCTTTATTTACGGTGACTACAACATGCCGTGAACGCAGAAAAATACAACATTGAGTTGAGAACTAATGAAGTTACCTGCATCAGCACCGCTTCTGACAAGACGATCACGCTTGTCTCTCAGATAGTCAATTAGCCTGGTCATCTCATCTGAAGTCATAAACCTGAGAAATGAAAATTTAATACAATTTCAAGATTCTCCAAATTTCAATAACAAATGAAAATTAGATAATATACATATTTGAATTAAATAAAAAAAAAAAGGTATGTGACCTTTAAGCAAACTTATTTTTTTTCCTTCAAGTTATTAAGTTAAACAAAAACAATTTCCAATAGAACAAATTCATTCCATTTAAGAATCAATTTTTTTACAGAAAATTCAAACTACTTCTGATAACTCAAGATAACAAAATGCACTAAAAAAATTGTCAATTTGGTCAAATAAAGACTTCTTTCAAAAACATTACAAGTAGAGCCCAACCGATAAAGGATTTTGAAGGCCGATACCGATACAAATATTTTGGGGTTTTAAAATCCGATATATCGGCCGATATTTTATTTTATTTATTTATTTAAACTGGACATGATAGTCACAAATTTTATCATGCTTATTTGAGTTAAGAGAACTGATGGGGATGTTCTTTTAATTGTTATTCAAGCAATGTATGTATCCTGACCAACTCAACGAGTGTTGCCAACAGGGACGGTGTAGAGTGCCCTCTGGTGGACAAACTATACAACTCCAACACTCATGACATGGTCCAAGCGTGTTTCGTCCGTTTTTATTTTATTTTTGAAATATTCATTTATCGGCCATTATAACTGCCGATACCGATAGTTTGGAAAAATGCCCAATATCGGCCGATAATATCGGTCTGGCTCTAATTACAAGACCACAAACTTTTGAACGGTAGTGTTTGTTGACCTACCGGCCCTCTGACAGCAGTGTGATGGGGGTCAGGAGGGAGACGGGATGGCCCTCTCTCTCATGATCTCTCATCAGCACATCATCGGCCATCTTGGCCGCCTTCCTCGCAATCTCATCCCTTTCTTTATTGCGGTGTTCAACTTTAAAGGATTCAAAGTTGTGGGCCACCAGCACCATGGCATCCTGCATGGGCATGTTCCTGTGCTCTGCAAGAGAAAGTGATCTTGTGGTAAAACGTTCATTATTGCTTAAATGGATTGTAGTCAGAATGAAGTGCAGTGCGAACATACACTATTGTATATTAAGTGGTTTTGGTTCAAGAATATACACGTCATATTGGATTTTTCAGTAAGTAAATTGGCATCAAATATCAAACTCGTTGTGGAAGGATACATACCTTGCGGGGTCCCAAAGAGGATGTTGACAGTACAGGAACGATGTACTTGGTGCTGCTGGGTGATTATAATGGCAAAGGGTGTGCGAGCCCGACTTACATCCTCCAGAGCTTGGGTCAAGGATACTTCTGTATTCAGGAAGATGAGATCCACAACCATACCCAGATCCCGAACCTTCCTGCCCACCGTCTCAGCATATTCCCTGTACACAAGCACAGAGCAGATGATGTCACTGTGTCTCTAGGAAAACATCTCTTGTTAAAGATGCTTCAAGAAATGTACTCACTTTTGCAGCTTGTTGACGACTATGACGGAGCAATCCACTGGTCTCTCAGCATCATAGCGCCTCTGCAGCTCTTCATAATATTGACGGTAAAGTTCGTTCCTACGGCGCTCTTCAGGACTCACTCGCTCATCTGTAAATTCAGAAGTAAACGCTTAGCAAAACCCTTCTGTGAGCAAAACTGTAAACATATAAATTAATAAGGATGCACCGATATGACAATTTTGGCCGATACCGATAACCGATAATTATTTATATTTGAAAGCCGATAACCGATATATTGGCAGATAAATCTAAATCCAAATATTTAGACAATTTTTGAGAGCCTGATTATTAAAAGTCAAGATACAAACACAATTATGATGTTCTTATTTTAATATTGTATAGCCGATATGACACATTTTGCACTTTAACTGGATTTTCCTTTTTTTTTTAAGTGATTTCAATCATATTTCAAGCAATTTAAAAGCATCACGTTGAACAGTGCACAACTAACGTACCTCAGCTGAAGGAAATAATACATTAGTCATCAGCTTTTATATATCGGCTAAATGTTCTTGTTGGGCCGATAACGATAACATTAAAAGCGATCATTTATCGGCCGATATCGATAATGTGGCCGATATATCGTGCATCCCTATAATTTAATCTTTGTTCCACCATAAACTAAGCGAACTAAATTAACAATGCTGCTAACAGAGAGTGTTAGAGCATTATCACTTCCACGAATAAAAAAAAAACTACTTGGGAAAGCTCAAACAAAGACTGTGCCTGTATTGAATATTTTATATATTTACATATTTAAAATACGTTAAAGATTTTTTCCATTGTGATGTTCATAATAAATTGATGCATGTTGAATTTTCTTAAATTGTCGCAATGCAAAAAAGACCTTGATCTTCAAACCAGGATGAATTTTCTTCAAGCATTTATTTTTAGTTGTAAATGTCAAACCAACCCTCTGACTCTCTCCTGCCATTCCAGGGTTCTCTGAAGCGCTCTGGGTACGGCTCCTCTTTCTTCCGATAATATTCGTAATCTCCACCACTACCACTACCACCACCACCACCACCACCACCACGGTAATAGCGATCGTAACCTTCCTCTCTGTGGAAACACATTCATATTGTTTAGATGAGGTGATGTCACCTGAAATCAAAAGTGATTTTAAATGCAAAACCACAAAATAAACCAAACGCATTGTGTGTGCACCTGTAGGAGGGATCTTTCTCCCTGGTCTCTGACGTCCTGTATCGGTCTTCGGCTGGGGGGGCTCGAGCTTCATGATCACGGGGTGGACCGGGACGTGCCTCACGACTATCCCCCCTCATTTCTCGACTCTCACGGTGGTCTCGAGAATCTCGCCCATGCACCGGGGACCGAGAACGAGGACGGGGCTCTCGACTGTCCCCGTAAGCGCTGGATGGCCTAAACAGACAAAATACACCTAGTCAACACATGCCAACTAAACACTTTAGCCCCATAACAGCTCTATTAGACAACTCACAGAGACTAATTTTAACATAAAGTACTAGTTCACTTTTCAAAAAAATTTTGCTGATAATTTACTCACCCCCATGTCATCCAAGATGTCCATTCGGTCGACAAGAAATTAAGGTTTTTGATGGAAACATTCCGGCATTTCTCCATATAATGGACTTCAATGGGGTCCAAACGGGTCAAGGTCCAAATGAGAGTTTCAGTGCAGCTTCAAAGTGCTTTAAACGACACCAGATGATGAATAAGGGTCGAAAAAAAGATTTGTTCATTTTGATGAACGAGTTCGAACAAGAGAGTCAGGAACGCGCATCACAGAACAGAGCAAGGCGAACATTTGTGCTTATAAAACTTTATTTATTTGATCGTTTCGCTTGATAAGACCCTTATTCATCGTCTGCTGTCATTTAAAGCCCTTTGAAGCTGCACTAAAACTCTCATTTAGACCTTGAACTGTTTGGACCCCATTGAAGTGCATTATATGGAGAAAAATCCTGGAATGTTTTCATAAATTATCAGCAAAAGTTTTTTAAAAAGTGTACTAATCATTTAAAAACTGTTACACAATGTTAGTCAAATGGTAAACACAAAGAGCACTTTAAAAAAAGACTGTAAAACAAATAATTTCTACCAGAAAATCTTTTCATTTATGCGCTTTCTGAGTTTTGCGACAGCCAGACACTGTTGCGGGAGAGCACAGAAATGAGAGGGTGGTGCCATTTATTATTCATATCTTTAGCAATATTCACTTTAATTTCGCTTAAAAAAAATTGCTGTTGCAAACTCAGAATATAGTTCTCTCCAAAAACGAAAGTAATGGCAAACATTCTTTTTGAGGTTACCATTACTATCCTTTAGTTCCAGTGAGTTTCCAAGTCAAATTTATGTAAAAAAAAAAAAAAAAAAAAAAAGACCAGCAGGATTCACATGGAGATAATAAGGTTTTTTTTTTTTTGTCAAATCAAAATCTTTTGTACTTTAAGCCTGGGAGCATGGGTTTTTATTTTAAAACGCATTTAGCATAAACCAACACGATGAACCGCAACTCTTTTCCACGTAAGTGCAAAAAGTTATTTTCTTTTAAATTCGAGGTGGTGATGAAGAATGGACTGGAAACCACCTCCAAATATAAATATCCAACAATTGAATGAACGACTGAAAATGCTTAAATTATTAGTTCTAATCGTTTCCATCCCATTTGAACATGAAATAATTAGGATTTTGAGAAGGATTTTTAAGAAGGAAGCAGCGATTGCAAGTTGACGATTTTGAAAACTGTGTATAGTAAGAGAACAGAATAAGTAACACACCGTTTAGACACAGACACACCAAGGGAAACGCACTCAAATTACCCTTTCAACTTTATTTCAGTTAATTCTGATACAACTAAAAGTGAGGAAAAGGGAAAGAAAAAAAAAAAATTCGAATAGCCACGAGAGATATTGACTGAACCGATTTTGCGCACCCGACAACGATATTGATGTACTCTAGCGCTTTCCATGAGTTCCTTTGTGATGGGGAAAAATGTTTACCAAAATTCTCGATAGATGTCGTCTTCATTAGCAAAAATCCCAACGATACTTTACCTGCGTGGTGGGCTTGACCTGGATTTACTCTGTCGTCTCTCCGCTGCCATATTTACATCTGAAAATAAACCAATCCAAACGTTCAACATGACAAAAGACGGAAATATTTCAGAGCCAAACGAGGTTGTTGTTTTTTTACTGAGAGGATGAACATTTAACATGGTTGCGTTTAAATTCTAAGCATTTCCAAAGTTTCAATAGTAGTTGAAAGTAAATACTACAATGTGGGGAAAAAAGCTGTAAAAGATCTTGTGTGCCATTGTGTACGTCAGTATTTGAGATTCCCCAGCTGTAAACACTTATTAAATACCTCTCGACTAAACCACCAACAATAACTGGAACTTTGCACAAATAGTGTAATGGGCCAGTGAAATAAAAATAAATCAAAACCCATTGTCATACCATTTTAACAAGATTATAATTACAGACTTTAATTCATTTCAAAAAGTCAATATGTAATCTATTTGTGAAAAGTGCCATAGCTTTTATTTATACCGTCACAAACAAAAACGTAGAGGGAGAAAAACTAGGCTATTATGCCATTAGCATTTGCAGTTAAATTTAAGCTTTATTAGATTCACCACATTGCAGTTATTACAGTAAAAGTAGAATCATACAATTAACTGGTCCTAAGTTTTATTTCTCTAAAGTTAACTTTACTGCTCAAATTACTTCAATGTTTAAATACTAAATCAGACCTTACCTAGTTTATAACCTCTATAAATTCGACCGTTATGTCCGGCTTTAGCAGCCTCTGCATCCTCCACTCGCTCAAACTGCACAAATCCGTACCCACGAAACAGGGACAAAGCTGAAAAAGGGAACAATCATTTCGTTTTACGCAAAAAAAAGGCGTTTGTTGGTGGATTTTTGGCCTAAGCTTCCCTTGCTTTCTGAAAAATCGCAACTGAAGTGTAATGAACGGTGGATAAAACAAATTAAAACTGCAGCGAACACTATAAAATGCTATTTTTCCGAAACGTCTAAGTAAGTTGTTGAATTTATACGCTACTAACCCTGTATTTTCCCATATGGCCTGAACAGATCCTCCATGTCCTTCTTCGCCATGTGCGCCGTGGGCAAATTTCCAACAAAAATCCTTCGCTCCAGGTCACGAGGGTCATTGCTGTTGGTGGTGTACGAGGGTGGCGTACCACTCCGACTTCTTCTGTGCGACATGCCTCTACGAGCTTTAGGTTCAACGGCCACTTTTCAAGGAACGCTTGCAGTTGATTTTAGATACAAGACTATTTGATTAGCTATATTTCCCCCAAGGTCTTGAAATTGACGATGCATCGACATGTAAGAAAAGAGAGATTCCAGAGGTAAAATGTCTGGGCAAAGTAACAAAACACTGCAGAAGTCTTGAATGAAATCAAAATTGACCAGATTTACGTTAATGCACATTCAGGTCTGAATGAATAATCTGCTTTTCCTAATCTACACGTTGACTTTAAAAACAAACTTGAGAGGCTTCACAACAGGTAGGACTTTTAAGGACGGCGTTAATCATACGGAGTGTTTTGATGCCGGAATTAAGTGACACGGTTATTTACTAAATAAAACTTGTCTTTGATCGCGAGTTTTCCAGCTCACTTCATGTCCGTAGCATTCTCATGCAAACACACGCAGCCCAAATTGCGCTCGCTGCTTTTGATGAAAGATTGTGGGTGAAGACGAAAGGAAAACCTGTTGGATGAACTGACCACAAACATGTTTCCAGGGAAAACGCGATGGAAAATATGGGACTGTGGCGTTGAAGGTAACCACAAATCTTGAATTGTGCCAACCAAATACACAAGTTCATGGGGATAAACATAAAATGCTCCCCAAAAAAAATCACTTGCAGGTTGTTCAAAGTTTTTTTAATAAATGCCTTATGTCGGTATCCACAACATAGAAGGCGATGTTTGAAGAAAATGATGATCGTCAAGCTGTTTCTTGGCCCACTCGTTATTGTGCAGGTTCTCAACATGGTAGTTGGAAGTTAAGAGCTCACGGATGCTGTTGTCTTTGTGGTCCGCTTCAGGATTCTCATCTGTGACATTTTGGTAAGTTGCAAAACAATCATCATACTCTCTTCCAAAGCTGTGCAACACCTTACCAGACAAATGTTGTCCATTCCACCTTAAAACGTTTTAGTTTTTTTTCCCTCAAGACTCTACCTCAAGAATATGAAAGTCTGAAAAATCCAACAATGGAGAGTGAAAAACCGTGTAATTCAGATTGATATAATGTCAATCACAAGATATTATACAATGTATTGTACTGTTAAGAAAAGGACATCATCTTCATATGACATCAGGATGAGTTCAATTGTTTTCATGGGTTTGTTATACTTGCAATAAAATATCCAAATCGGAATATTTACATAGGTTACTGTGTTTTTTATACAGAGAATGGCTTAATATTATTAAAACGTTACACTTGTTATGATTCAGGACTTTGACACTCTATTACAATCTTTAATACGTTAATATTAAAAATTATATTTGTTAAGGTGTAACGTTACACTATACAGCCAAAAAACAAACCAGTTCCTGCTGGTTTCGCTTTGTTCAAAGAGTCAAAGCAATAAACTGCAACAGTAAAGTTTATTGTGATTCAATATTTTAATTGTTACACTGCCTATCAGCCTCCATTGTGTTATTTACAGGACTTCTCACTACTCAAAATAGCAGAGCCACAGAAAACGGACAAATGAAAATGGACCGCGCGAATCCTCGTCAGCGCCACAACAACCCTTCCGCCATTTTGTGACCGTGCAGCGACGTCAGTCAAAATCAAACCGCGTAAAAGAATGCGCAAATATTACTGCAAACGACATAACCCGCATATTCACAAGAAAAAGTTGCAGATTGCGCATATTCTGCACACATAAAAGCTGCAGGGAAGACCGCGCACACTTCGCCTGGTGCGGTTTTCGAAAAGGACGCCATGTTGCTCCATAACTCCACACAGAGTTGATGCTCCGCTGCTCTGAAAATCGTTCGTGTGAGGTTTTTTTTTTTAATCGTCACGTTGTTGAACGATTCAAACATTGCATTCTTAGAACCAAAACTAGCTTCACGGCATTTAACAATAAAAACATAATAATTAATTATTCGGCTAATATGTCAGCTAGCAAACTAGCTTACATTTTATAACAATGGATGCAGTTGGGAGCTCCAGAAGTTCACATTCCTGAGAAGAGTTTCGTCGGATCAAATCCTTACCGTTACCATGTGAACCTGGAAAATATCCCGCGATTTTCCTGCGTCGTCCTGTTTGTGCAAATAATCACAATGAATGTTCAGCGGCTGCCGCCTGCAACCTTGCGGGGATGATCCTGTGCGGAACTGCGTGCGAATCGCTCAGGGAGACGGTGTTGATGGCGCTTGTTTTCAAAATAAAAGTACCTGCGCTAAAGTAAAATATCTTTAATTTCCGTTTGAAACATTTTTTTTACAGTCTACAGGTTTGATTAGACTTACAAATGCAAAAATTAAAAATAGGAATTACGTGATACATAAAATACATTTACAATTTATTAATTTATCATTTACTTACTTACGGAACACCACAAAAACGGTCTATTACCTCAATAGTAATATGAAAAAAATAGATATTTAAATATAAGACAGTTTACGGTTTCTTTATGCGTTTAGTATACACTTTTATTTTGAAACGGTGGACGAAAACCATCATATTTTTTTTTGGAAGCATTGGGGAAAATACATATAGTTAATGACCTTTTTTTAAAAGAAACGGGTCTGATGGACCGGTTATTGCTAATTATGAGAGTTTTTTTTTTTTTTTTTTTTTTTTTCACCTACATTCTGCCAATTCTTCTGATCCACACTCCTGCTCAGTAGGTGGCGGTAAAGCATCTAATAAACGCTAATGAAAAGATAACAAGAAGAAGACAACATCATGTGACTCCATCACGGGAAAGTTGAAGTCACATGAGTTGTGGGTCTTCTTTTTTTTTTTTTTTTTTTTTTTATTTGCATTATGTACAGAACAAGACAGGGAACATACAAAAACTGTAAGACACTTCCATTTAGATCAATACAGAGTATGGATTTAGAAAGAAGAGAGAAAAAAAGGAGCAAGGGTCAAAACAATCACATAGCCAGTATACATGAAAGGAATTAAAATACTAAAAAAGTAAATATTTTGACAAAGAGAGACATAAGGTTTCAAACTTTCTATTACGTTTTTTGAAATATTTGAAGCTCTGAAACATTTGAATAAAATCACATAGAAATATATTAAAGGAGGGCTTACATTTTTTCCATTTACAAGTATGGATATGATATTTACCCATCAATAAAACAAAATTTACAACATCAATGAAGTGCAAGTTTAAATCACGCTTAAAAAAGAGCACATCTTGCAGGGCTATAGGAGGAACCGTCTCCATTTTAACTGACAGCCAGCTATGTATATCAAACCAAAATTTCGAAGTTATCTGACAATAAAAGAAAAGATGATCGAGTGTTTCAGGACAAGAAGAACAAAAGCCACAAGGTTCCACCTCGAAATTAAATCGTTTCTGCATGAAATCATTTACTGGGTAAACCTTAAACATAATTTTGTAGTGAGTCTCCTTGACCTTCGGAGCAACTGGGTATGCCATATAGCATGTAAAAGCTTTATCCTTCACTGAGGTTTCAACATCACCCAAAAAATAGCACTGAAAATCACCATTGATAATACGTTTGAGTTCTTTATAAATAAGTTTGTTGTTGCACTTACTGTCTAAGAGGTCTACATTACATATTTTTAAAGAGGGAAGGGATACTGGTCTAGCTACAGGATCAAGAAAACTACTTTGAATTATTCTTAGCAATCCAATAGGTATAGCACTGCATACTTTATCATAACCTTTCATTGTAATTCTAACATTATATTTATTAATAAAATCATAATGTGAGAAGAAATATCCATTATCATCTAATAAATCATGAATAAAAATAATGCCTTTACTATACCAATCAGTTTTAAACAAAGATTTCCTATTAATAACTATAGCCCTATTGTTCCATAGAGTGGAGTTGTGAGGGGAGAAATTGTGGGTAAATATCATTTTCCAAAAAAGCAATACTTGTTTATGAAAATTTGATAACTTCAGAGGAATTTTGCAAGGATCAAGATCACATCTCAGCACAAATTCAAGACCGCCAATATTATTGAACATGCGATTGGGAATATGGTACCATATTGAATGTGACTTTGCTAAACACTCTTTCAGCCATTTTATTCTGAAAGTACCAAGAAGAGATTCAAAATCAATGGCTCTCAAGCCTCCATGTTCATACTCTTTAACCATATGGAATTTACGTAGATAATGCGTTTTGTTTCTCCATATAAATTTAAATAAAATTGAATTCACTGATTTGACTACTTTTGGAGCAGTATACAAAGCATGTGATAAATAGATAAGTTTAGATATTCCCTCAATTTTAGTCAAGAGGATTCTACCCAATAAGGATAGGTCTCGAGATAACCAGTGATTTAGGGATTTCTTCATATTTTCTATCTTAGAATTAAAATTTGAATGTTCTCTATCAACAACATTTTTGGTAATCATAACCCCAAGGTACTTAACCTCCTTTTTCACTGGAATGCCCTCTATAGCTTCTAAATCACAATTATGGATAGCCATTAATTCACACTTTTTAAAGTTTAGGGTCAGACCTGATGCCTTTGAAAAAATACTAATTTGATCAATGACTAATGGAAGCACCTCTTTATTTTTAAGAAATAAAAGGGTGTCGTCTGCAAATTGGCTTATAGTGAAGTTTCTACCGAGAATGTCTATGCCCACATTGTCCTCCATTTTTTTAATAAACAAGGACATTAATTCGACTGAAATATTAAAAAGTAATGGTGAAATAGGACATCCCTGGCGGATTCCTCGTTTAATTTGAATTTTGGGTGATGAACCCAAGTTAAGGGAAATGCTACTGAAAATATCATTATAGAACATGGAGATCACTCTACAAAACATAGGGCCAAAGCCAAACATTTCTAATGATTTAAACAGAAAAGGGTGTTCAAGGGTGTCAAACGCCTTGAAGAAGTCTAGAAATAAAAGTAAGCTTGTCTGAGGAATTAGATGATTATAATCAAGCATATCGTGGACCAATCTAATATGACTGTGAATACTTCTCCCTTTAATAAAAGCCGATTGAGTTTCACTAATAATTTCACTGATGCCTTTTTTAAGTCTATTTGCAAAAACATGAGAAAGCAATTTGAAATCATTGCATAACAGAGTTATTGGTCTCCAATTGTCTAAAAATAATTTATCCTTGTTGGACTTTGGAATTAGAGTAATTAAGCCATGCTTCATTGATGATGACAATTCACCTTTATCTATACACGCTTTTAGTGCTTCAAAAACTAAAGTTCTTATTTCGGGCCAGAAATGTTTATAAAGTTCTATTGTGATGCCATCAATACCTGGAGACTTTCCATTAGACATTTGTTTAATCGCAATATCCAATTCTGAAATCTCTATGTCAGCTTCCATCATATTTCTAAAACTATAGTCTATTATAGGAACTTCATCTTTTAAGTATGAAAAGAAAGAATCACAATCTCTTGTTGTAAATTTTGATTTATATAAATCACTATAGAAGGAATGGATGTAATTATCAATAGCTGTTTTATCTTCACTTATACAGTTATTAATGCTTAGTTTATTAATATTTTTTAAAGCTTGTTTATGTTTTTCTAAGTTAAAGAAATATGAAGAGTTTTTCTCCCCCTCCTCAATCCACCTGGCTCTTGAGCGTATGAATGCTCCTTTAGCCTTTTCAGTATAAAAAGCATCCAGCTCTAAATGAAGAGAGTGAAGTTCTTTCTGCTCTCCCTCACTAAGAATATCCTTATTACCAAAAAAATTTAGTCTTGATAAAATTGTTATCTGCCTTAATTTTCTAGCGTTTACAATTTGTTTCCCTTCTTTAATTGCCAATTTTTTAATGTTAAATTTAACCCATTCCCATTTTCCAATTGAAGTTAATTCAGTCATAGTTTTAACATCGTTAATCATTAACAAAACAGATTTACAAAATGATTCACACTTTAACAGATTGTTATTAAACTTCCAATGAGTTCTGGTAAGGGGAGAACTATCATTGCTTCTAAGAGAAAGTGAAATAGCACTGTGATCTGTTAAAACTGAAGGAGAAATATCACAGTCAAAGGAGTAAGAAAGAAAATTACTAGTTATTAACCAAAAATCCAATCTAGAACGCTGAATGCGCCCTGAAAAAGACCCCCATGTAAATTGTTTTTTAAGTGGGTTCCTTACACGCCAAACATCAATGAGATCAAGAAACTGGGATAAGTTATAGATTATGGGGTTATAAGAAAAAGTGTTAAAAGGAGTGGGATACCTATCCTGCCATTCATCTGGAACAGCGTTAAAATCCCCTCCAATAATAATTTTGTCTGTAAAATATGTGTTCTTCCAATCATCAATTCTTGTAGCCATATTCTGAAAAAACAACTTATTTGCGGCCTTGTTAGTGTAACCATAGATGTTGATCAAGATGTAATTGCATTCATTTACCTCAAGAACCACCATAATCCAGTGACCCTCGTTATCACCTAAACTTGCAATCATTTTACTGTCCATTCGTTTAAACAAAAAGGCGACCCCTGCTGAGTGGGAAGTTCCATGAGAAAAAAAAACCTCGCCCCCCCATTGTGACTTCCAAAATCTCACATCTGCATCAGTTGAATGAGTCTCTTGAAGAAAGAAACAATTAACTTTTACTTGCTCCTTAAAAAAAAGAAAAAGTGCCTTACGTTTAACATTACACCTAATACCTCGAACATTTAAAGATAACAGAGAAAAAAACATTAGCTTAAACGAAAAGAATAATAATTAAAAAAAAAAGTAAAAACAGAAACTGCTAGCTTTTAAATATCGTAACTCTTACACAGGCATAGTAACACATTTACGGCCTTTATAACATATGAACTTGACATTAGTCCTGGACTAACGTTACAATGAAAAAAAAAAAAAAGTTCAAGTAGTAGTTTTCAGTACCTTTGTATAAGTTTCTGAATAAAGTATACTGGTCCCCTACATTCGCATGATCTTTATCAAAGATGTTTACGTGCCTTGATACTCAGACACAGGCACATCGGTGAATTTAACGTGGATTAAGCTGTCACTCTCTGACCATTAATCACTGCGTACCCGTCGCGAAGGTATGCCTTCAAGTTTTTCTTTCTTGCCTCCTCAACTTTGGGCCATAGACGGGCATGAGCCTCCCTGTCGTCCTTACAGAAATCCTCTCTAAAGCGGATTTTTCTCTCCACGCAAACCGGTGCATTCTTTGACATCTTCCAGACCACGTCGCGTACAGTCCTCATGCCAAATTGAATGATGATTTGCCGAGGTCTCATGCCCTTCACTTTTTTGCCAAGACGATGAACGGTGTCCACTGTATTCTGTAGTTGTTCAGGGGAGTGGGGGACAATCTTTGAAATAATATCAATCACGACACTTCTGACATCCTCGTCTTCCCTTTCTGGAACTCCATTTAGCCTCAAACACCATCTACGTTTATACCGGTCATGTTCCACGCATTTCTGTTTCAGCATTTCGTTTTCCTTGTGTAGATGCGTCACCTGTGACTTCAACTTATCCACATCCTCCTTGACGCCTTTTACCACCGTCGTATTAGCATCCAGAGACTCCGTAATTTTCACAATAGCATCAGTGTTTTCCTTCAGTTGGAATTCAAAGGAGCGAATATATTCTGAATTCTCGTCAAACTTACGACTGAGGCTTTGAATGGCGGCGTAAAGAACGCTAGTGGAAATCTCATCCTTCTCCTGCACTGCTTTAGCTCTTTTGGGCCCAGGACTTTTTATAGGGGTGTGAGGCATAGTCTGCTGTCGAGCATCTTTAGCAGACAACACTTCAGCCTCCATCACAACTGCTTCCTCCCTGACAACATCTGAATCTGGTGTTGACACATAAGAATGTTCTCCAGTTTTCCCCGCCATCGCTTCAGCAAGTTCAACGTAGAAAGGCAAGCGACAAGTCTTACAAAAAACAAAAGATCACACGAAAGTAGCAATAAAAGGCTTTAAAGCATTTAAATAAGCAAATAAAATAACCACAGACCAGGAAAAAAACGGCCTTATACACAAATAGATCAGAGCCTGTGAAAAGTTCGACTTGTCACTCCGCCATCTTGACACGCCCCCCCAAGTTGTGGGTCTTCTTAAACACTTCACTGGTCGGTTTGGGTTCACTTGTTTGTTCCCACACCTGGAAAGGTAAGACTGAAATAATAACACTATGGATGTCTTTGCCTAAATAACACGTACCTCACTTTTCAGTTTTGACTTTCACCGATACACACTTAAGTTAATTTCCTGGTTAGTTACATAAAAGGATATACAGCTTCCCCTTCAGTTTCTGGTTACGCTTTTGCTTCAAATTGTTATAATTGGTGATGTCTCATTTAGTATGAGGTTAGGTCAGCAAGTGTTGCTGTGTTTTTCAGATGCATCTCGTGTTGGTGTGTTTGCTGCTGGGGGTCCTGGAGGTTTCTGGAGCTCCAGATGCAGATGAAATCAAATATCTGCCTGGACTTTCCAAACAGCCCAGCTTCAAGCATTATTCTGGATACTTCAGTGTAGCGGACAACAAGCACCTCCACTACTGGTCAGTAGGCCTGGCTGATTTTCACTTTCATTTATTAGCATTAGCATTTATTTCACATTTATTTATTAGCATTAATGTGTTCTGCTCCACTTGATCAGGTTTGTTGAATCTCAGAAAGATCCGGCCAATAGTCCGGTTGTTCTGTGGCTTAACGGAGGACCAGGATGCAGTTCCATGGATGGTTTGCTCACAGAGCACGGACCTTTTCTGGTGAGAAGTCACAGCACTTCATTATATAACCATACTATTTAAAAGACAAATGCTTTTTAATATACATGCATGTAATTATTATTATTATTTTTACAGATACAAGATGATGGAGCTACTCTAGAATATAATCCTTATTCTTGGAACAAGGTATGGGTTATGTCTTTATTTTGAGTATTTCAGGATTACAAAATGAGTAATTGCTATGGTGTGAAATGAGGAAGTCACATGGCCAGTTTTCATCTTAAGCAGTATTTTCAGTAACTGGACTATGACACTTCCTTCATCCAGTCACATGCTCTTATGCTTTTATATTCTTGGCTATAGCAAACTATCTATAAGGGGTGTGCAAACAAACTCTTTATTTAAAAAGTTGTTGGACTACATAAAAAGAAACAACGGCGTTCATCCAAATAAATTAATTTTACGCAGTCCAGTGATTTTTAAATAAAGAGTTTGTTTGGACATTTTATAACCTGGATATTTTACCATGTTAAATATGGGGTGTTTTTCCAGATTGCAAATGTCTTATACCTGGAGTCACCAGCAGGTGTCGGCTTCTCCTACTCTGATGACAAGAAGTACTCAACAAATGACACTGAGGTATGATTCAAATCATATTCCCTTTAGAGAAACATTCACATTGCATAGTGCTTGATTGCACTGGACAACTTAAATGCTAAACATGTGCTCGATGACTTTTCCAGGTGGCCATGAACAACTACTTGGCCCTGAAAGCGTTTTTCCAGTTGTTTCCTGAGTTCAGCAAGAATGAGTTTTTCCTGACTGGCGAGAGTTACGGGGGCATTTACATTCCCACACTGGCGGAGATCGTCATGGAGGACAGCAGCATCAATTTAAAGGTAGAACGGGCTTCATTTTAACCATCCTGCCCATAAACAATAGAGACATTGAGTGTCTCGATCCATGTGATTCTCTTTGACGTGTGTATTTGTGTCTTGTAGGGAATTGCGGTTGGAAATGGCTTGTCCAGCTATGAGCTAAATGACAATTCATTGGTGTATTTTGCATACTATCATGGGCTTCTTGGTACCAGGTACAGTGTTTTCTAACCTAATAGGACTGAATATGAATATAAAAAAAAAGTATAAAATTTAAAAAATCACAATTTAAACCCTTTAAGTGTAATCTTTTTAAAACCGTAATATCCTATACCAAACCTAAACTAATTTTGACAATCTATATCATTTTGTAAGCTTACAGTCTCTAGTTTCATATTTGGGGATTATATTTTCAAAATAAATTACAGAGGAGCTGTAATTTATCAATTTAAAACAGGAATATTTTCTGTGGCGTAGTAAGACCTTTATTTTGAAATGGTTTTGATGAAAGTCATTAAAGAAGGGTAGAAACCTACTTGTTATTTTTATGTTTTTCTTAGAGTTTGAATTCATACCAAAATATGTCAAACTTCTCATATTACTTCTAAATAGGATGTCTACTTCATAAATTGTGTAAATAATGGTTCATATCACTTAAAACACATATGGAAATGGCGGCGCCCTTATATGAGAAGTAATGGAGTCTGGTTGTACCCTAGTGGAAGCGTTTGGTACTGCGCACACACACTCACTGAAAGCTCATTTACTGAGATATCAACCTAAAACTTGAAACACAACTTGTTCAGATTATTGGCTTTGATTGATTTTGCCATTTTAGAGTCGCCCAGGTTTTGAAAATACATGTTTTATATAAAATATGAATAATCCCATTTTTTACATTGTACATTTTCATAAACTCAAACTTCTATAACTTTGTTTTTTTTTGTATTTCACTCTCTTAATTTATTTCACTTCTACAAAAATCTGCCAAATGTCTTTAAAACAAGACCAAGCTTGCGTCTATATTTCAAATCATTCTTGAATTACAACCGTTTGAAATGTGCATTTTAAGTATTGTGTTCTAGGTCTGTGATCATTTTAAACAACTCTATTTTCCTGTCCATGTAAACCTCATTGAAATGCTCCCGCAGTGCTTTGCAATGTTTTTTATTTTTATTTTATTGCGAGGTGTTGTAGTTCCTTATTTCGCTAGTCCAAATATAATTCGCTGTATTACGACTTCAAAACAGACCAACAGCCAATCAGCTTTGTGCATTCAGGCTGGCTTCAGTACTGTTCAGTTTGAATAAATTAATTTGAGACTCCTTTGTACATTTTTGATTTATGTCAGGATATATATAGGACTTCAATTTAATTCATAATAGTCTTAAATTTGACTTTGTGAAACCCTGTCTTCATGTTGCTCTATTGAACATGCACTTTCATTTTGTAAATTGATGCTTGCTGTAAAGGCCTCAATATTACTGTTTCTTTTTGTTTTGTATTTTAATCTGTGTATTTAATTATTTGTTCTTGTCTAGCTTGTGGAATGACCTGCAGAAGTTTTGCTGCAAAGATGGAGTGTGTAACTTCTACAATAGCCAGGATGTGAACTGCTCGTCTTCTGTAAGTCGAACTGTTTACAAATGGTTTGAGATGCATTAGGTGCCCTATATTCTTTATTTACAGCATCTTTTCTTTCTGTAACTCTTTAGGTAAATACAGTTCAAAGCATTGTCTACGAGTCAGGGCTCAACATCTATAACCTGTATGCAACCTGTCCCGGAGGTGTTCCTGGGAGACTAAGGTGAGCATGAACCAGTTACATGTGACATTCCTCTGAAAGTGCTTTTTAAAAAGGTTGCAGTGTGTCATTTTGTCCTGTGTTTTGATTTCAGCTTTGAAAATGACCAATTTGTGATCCGAGACTTGGGCCACCACTTCCTCAACCATCAATGGTCCAAATTACAGAACCAGGTAAAGAATTAAGAATATATGTCTGTGTGTGTGTGTATATATATATATATATATATATATATATATGTATATGTATGTATGTTAGTTAGTTTTTAGTTATTTATTTATTTTAATTTATTAATATATTTGTTATTTAGTTATTTTTTATTTATTTTAGTTATTTATTTTTATTTATTTTTTAGTTATTTCAAACTTGTATGAATCTCTTTTAACATCTTTAACAATTTTGATAATCAATTCTTTACAATAAAAATATCCCTAGTAGCTGTAGCTCTTATTTCATTTTTACAGGATTTACAGTAAAATAGTTTGGAGTTTTATAACAAGTTTTATAAAAGTTTTTGAATTTATCATTATAAATGTGTGTGTGTATATATATATATATATATATATGAAGAGTTCAGATGCAAAAGCCTCTAAGTGCCATTTGAAATTTTCTTCTAGAATGATCATTTTTATCAAGCTTGTATATTTAAGTTCAGTGATTTCACTTAAATGGCAATGAAGATTACCTATTAATTGTCATTTTAGTGAAATTACTGAACTTAAATATACAAGCTTGATAAAAATGGTCATTTTAGAAGAAAATGTCAAATGGCATTTAGAGGCTTTTGCATCTGAACTCTTCATATATATATATATATATATATATATATATATATATATATATATATATATATATATAAAAATATATATATATTTATGTAAATAAATAAAAATATATATATATATAGACCATTTCACAAGATGTAAACAAGACTGGCCCAGAAGCACTTCCTGTTTCAGTTTGTAACTGTTTTCTTTATTTCACATGTAAAGAAAACATCTTAAAGATGTTTGTTTAACTTTCTGATTCAGTTTTATATGTTCTGTTGGTTGTATTTTATCCCAGCTTTTATGTAGTGTTAAAAAACTGAAACAGGAAGTGCTTCTGGACCAGTGTTGTTTACATCTTGTGAAATGGTCTATATATATATATATATATATATATATATATATATATATATATAAATTTCCCCATATTCATCTTGTAACTCTGCTTTTGCCATGAAATAAGCCTCAGGTGCTGACATGCCATTAAAATCTCTACTTCTACTAATACTACTGTAACATGAGTCACAGCATCTTCATTTTTGGGTGAACGGTCTTTTTAAAGGACCCTCAAGTTGTTCCAAACCTGTATGAATTTTGTTCTTCTGCTGAACACAAACGAATATATTATGATGAATATGGGTAACCAAACAGTTGATCTATCAATTTAAGTATTCAGAAGAAATATCTGAGCCTGCTCATGTTGTTTGAGGGTTAATCCACATGAATCTTCTTGTTGATTCAGAAACTGCGAGCTGTGGCCACCCTGTTTAAATCTACGCGTCTCGATCCTCCGTGCACCAACTCGACCCCGTCAACCCTGTACCTGAACAACCCGCTCGTGAAGACTGCCCTCCACATCTCGCCCAATGCTTTGGACTGGGTCATCTGCAGGTGCGTTAACTGGACTTTAATTACGCAAAATGCAAATGAGTGTTGCGATAGAGGACTTTAATTTTGAAATTGTTGCAGTGCTGAAGTCAATCTGAACTACAACCGCCTGTTCATGGACGTGAAGAAACAGTACTTGAAGCTTCTTGGAGCACTAGTGAGTGATGGGAACGTAAATGCTTATGAATCATAAATTTCCGTGTCTACAGATGATTTCAGTGACATCTTTTCAACAGAAATACCGTGTGCTGGTTTATAATGGAGATGTGGACATGGCCTGCAACTTCCTAGGAGACGAGTGGTTTGTGGAGTCTCTCCAGCAAGAGGTCAGTAGTCGTCTTTTACTCTTTGTCTGGTCAATCAAATAATATTTTTCAGATCTAAAAAGCCAGCCAATAAGATTAAAACTTGATATAATTTATGTAGTTTTTATTATGAATTTAATTATATTTTATTAATTGAATAGTAAGTTGTTGATGATTATTTTTCATTTATTTAAATGCGATTGTAAGGGGATTTGCAGTCAAAGCCCCAGAACCAGATATGATGCATGAAGACCCAGAGTCAGATTTTTAATAAATGAAAGTTTTACTGAAGATAGTTTGCAGTTTCATCTGCAGAAATCTCACAGTGAGTTCGTAGGTCGTAATCCCGCTTACAGCCAATGTTTAAGCTACATCCTTGCTTCGGGGAACGTGTTTCTGGGTTTTTTTAATTTATTTCTATAAATAAATATTTATTTAAATAAGATTTCATTTTATGATGAATAAACTTTATAAAAGACCCAGATTTCTAACTTTCATTCTTGCGGATACTATGGATAATTTTACAAGGTTGAATGTAAGATTTTTGCCCATTTTTTGGAAAATACAGGTTAAAATTTGTAATAAGTCACTTTAACCACTAGATGGCTATAGAGCTCCACTAGGCCTATATACTATTTGAATTACTGAAACATATAGTTTCTAATGTTGGATTCATATCTAAATATTATAACAAAAATAAAATACTTTTTGTCAAAGTTTAGCATTTGTTTTTGTACTGAAAAAACAACACTTTTTCAATAATGTTACATTATGATTAGAATCAAACCTGAACATGTTACAAATAGAAACGTTGGAGTCTTAAGATTTGATCATTTATTTCAACTGAACAGAACATTTTTTTTTTTTTAATTCAAGCAAAAGTCATTTGGGGTCCAGTGGACCCCGAAGACAATCAGAGGGTTAATAAATTATTATACAATCTTAAATGCATACAAATTATTATTTATTTATTTATTTTTTAAATTTTTTTAAATTTTTGTGCAATTATGTGCAAGACATAATTGCGCAAATGTGTGTGTTCTTTCATTCGGAGCAGAAACGATCTCTTCATTTCTCCAACAGGTCCAGGTGCAGCGCAGATCTTGGGTTTATTTCAACGGTGAATCTCAGCAGGTGGGCGGCTTCGTCAAGGAGTTCACCAACATTGCTTTCCTCACAGTAAAGGTAAGACTGCAATAACGCAACGATCCACAAATCTCTGGTATCGATGTATGGATGAAAAGCTAAACTCATGCTGTGTTCACGTGCTATGTGAAATGGTATTTACCAGTGAGTTGCGTTCAAGTGCTTTTGTTGTCGTAATCTGGTAAAAAGATGGAGATCCAGACCTGTTATTTAGCTAAAACTATTTTAGATTGCTTAAGTCATCTGCTACAGAAAGAAAATGATTTATCAAAACTCAAAAGGTAAATATGCTGTATATTTTACTATTCACGACTCTCGCGGTGCTCTCCGCCATTTTGAAATGGTCAAAGGTTATCTCATCTCGGCAACTCGTCCATCAAAATACCACATGAGGGCGTGTTCATGTGCATTTTCCACGTCGGCTTTTGGTATTTACCATAATTACCATAGCACATGAACGCAGCATCAGTGCCATAGATTGCCAGCAGCATCATATGGTTCAGAATAGAGTTCTGTTGTAGTCTAGTATTACTTGCCTGTCAATTTTCTTTTAAATGTATTTATGTCCTCCACAGGGTTCGGGTCACATGGTTCCCACTGATAAACCCATAGCGGCCTTCACAATGTTCAGTCGCTTCATCACCAAACAACCTTACTAGAACACACTCACGGATTTCACTCTTTAAACCTGAATTTGCACTGTCACACTGGTAACATATGGACTGTTTCTGGGACCGTACTCTGATATTCAACTTCAGAACCGATGAAATTTTCTACTTTATATTTTGTTTTATGTAGTTTAGTTGCCAGTCTTGTTATCAAGATTAAGCCATGCTGACTGCACATAATGTTTCGTAGTAGGCGTTTGAGGGAATCACGATGTGAATGCATCTATATGCCACTATTGATAATGTGTGATTATGGTTGATTTATTTTAATTAGTGTTTACAAATTTAAATTCAATCCAATGTTTATCTTTGGTGAGTGGATGCTCACTGTTTATTGCACAATTTTAGCTTGTCTTCTCCATTAAACATGAAACTAGCCTTTTTTTTTTTTAAAAGAATTCATTGCACATAATGTCTTTTTAGGTCCTGATTATATAAATGATTATTTGTGGTACTTTTTGTGCTCATAAGGGAATAATATGTGTGCCTTATTTCTTCTTTCCCTCAGTTTTTGTTCATTAAAGATCCATTTTTCTATGATTTTTTTGAATCTTTTTATTGTAGAAAATGGTGCGTAAAACTGGTTTCATTTCAATAATGAACTAAACAAGGTTTGTGATTAGGTCATTTTTTTTATAAAGAGGTACAGTAATTTTATTCACAAATAAGGAAGGCAAACCAATCTCGTATTAAACGGTTAATATAAGATAAAACTTGTACTAAAAATAATAAAATTCAACCTAAGGTACAAATACATTTTGTTTCATCCATCGAAGCACACAGTATAGCAGTTGAACGTGTTTCGGGGTTAATGCAAAACTATTGAACCAGCATTTGCAACCTATTTACTTCTGAAAGTTGATTTTAAATGCACTGATTAACAGAATGGTTTAGTGGGCATTTCATATTACAACAGAGTCAGTTTAATGCGAGTTTGCAGAGGATTGAAACCCCCCCGTTAATCCTAAAAAGCATCTCTACGGTATGTATGCTTTATAAGACTTGCTTATATTGGTGCAATGTTTATGCAACATATATTTACACTAAAAGTAAAAATGTTAGATGGTATTTACAGAGCAAATAGTGATAGATACTGTTTGCACAAAGTGTAAATAGAAGTATTTGTGTTAAAGGTAATGTATGTAAGCAATGGCTAATGACTCATAAATATACATTGCAAAAATTCATTATATTAGCATTAAATTATAGCAATAAAAGATTACTGCATCATATCAGCTGAAAATAAAGTCAAGACTTTTTCTGTGATGTGCATTGACAAATTATTCACAATAACAGCAGGAAGAGAGTAAATAAGGTTGATTTCGAGTTAATGTTGACTGACGAATCTGTACAGTTAACAAACATCATGCTTCGGCTTGGAGGTTAGTGCTCTTCTTTTAAAACCTCCATATTTTAGTATTTGTGCATGAATGCATTAATGTTAAACTGTGTTGTCTGTGCGAGCCGACAGCCTGTTCTCGATTAGTTCTCGCAGACTTGTTCTGAAGTGTAGGTTTGCTCCCACGATGATGTAGCCCTGTCAAATCAAAGTAAGAGGATACAGATGAACATATATTATCGGCTATAGATTAAACTTGAAGGAGTAGTTCACTTTTCAAAAAAATTTGCTGATAATTTACTCGCCCCCATGTCATCCAAGATGTCCATGTCTTTCTTTTTTGATGGAAACATTCCAGGATTTTCTCCATATAATGGACTTCAATGGGGTCCAAATGGTTCAAGGTCCAAATGAGAGTTTCAGTGCAGCTTCAAAGGGCTTTAAACGACACCAGACGATGAATAAGGGTCTTATCAAGCGAAACGAGCGCTCATTTCAAAAATAAATAAAAAAGTTTAAGTTTTATAAGCTCAAATGGTCGCCTTGCTCAGTTCTGTGATGAGCGTTCGTGACTCTCCTGTTCGAACTCGTTCATCAAAATGAGTCAATTTGTTCGTTGAATGAACCAAATGACACGAAAAAAGATTCGTTCATTTTGATAAATGAGTCTGAAAGTGTCTTTTGTATCTTGAACGGTTTGGACCCCATTGAAGTCCATTATATGGAGAAAAATCCTGGAATGTTTTCATCAAAAAACGTAATTTATTTTCGACTGAAGAAAGAAAGACATGGACATCTTGGATGACATGGGGGTGAGTAAATTATCAGCAAAAGTTTTTTTTTTTTTTTTTTTTTTTTTTTAAAGTGAACTACTCCTTTAAAATAGTAAAAGTTTCCCTTTAACTTACATTGTGATACTCGACCACTTCTTCAATGAAGTCTAACCCGTCAGGAAGAGGGATCTGCACACCTCGCTTAATGTAATCTTGCATGAAAACACAGGATGAACCATTTAGATGCTTTTTTTTTCAAATATATTAAGCAAATATCTCTGATCAATACCAACAGTTTTTTTTGTTTTAAATAAACTAATGCATTTTTTTTTCAGCAAGAATGTGTTAAATTGATCAAATGTGACATTAAAATATAATTTTTCAAAAATTGAAAAAATGAAGCAGTTGTTTTCAATCTTGATAATGAGAAATGTATTGTACACTAATTTTGAATTGTTATAATATTTCACAATTTTGCGCTTTTACTGTCTTTTTTTGATCCGCCTTGGTGAGCAGAAGAGACTTCTTTCAAAACATTTAAAAAAATGATGATTAAATATATCCACATAGCTTGACTCACTGTTAATGAGCGGCACCACGGATATCTGCAGCATCGTCTTCAGGGGACCCTGCAGTGGAATAAGCTGAAGAAAAAGACCTTCATCACATTTGCTGTCCACGCTTTTTATTATCAGGTAAATCAAAACATCTGAGGGAACTTACAGCTAAAGACTCCAGAGCGGACTGATTGGAGTAGATTTTAAACCTGAAAAATGATTCCCAGTTCAAAATCAATGTTATATAGGTGGTCAAATATGGATTTTGCATTCACTTGAGGAAACAAAATACTGGTTTTCTGAATTAGTGAGTTAATTATCTCAGAATTACGAGAATTTTTAATGGAAATTTTTTTTGCTCTGTTTTTCTGAATTAACGAGTTAATTATCACAGAATTACAAGGATTTTTCATGGAAAAAAGTTTTTGCTCCGTTTTTCTGAATTAACAAGTTAATAATCTCAGAATTACAAGATAATTTTTCATGGAAAAAAGTTTTTTCTCGGTTTTTCTGAATTAATGAGTTAATAATCTCAGAATTACAAGATAATTTTTCATTGAAAATTAGTTTTGCTCTGTTTTTCTGAATTAATGATCTTCTTATCCATGAAAAATTATCTGGCAATTCTGAGATAATTAACTCGTTAATTCATAAAAACAGAGTAGATTTTGTTTCCTCAAGTGAATGCTTCCGTAGTAACGCATGGTTGAATATTTGTGCATTATATTTACCTTCTCAGATCTAAATGGATACTCAAGCGCTTGGCCTTCATTGACACTTTGGCGTTGAATTTACCTTCCTAAAACAAGGACAAATTTGGTGCATTTATTGCGTTCCTTAATCAAAAAACTAATTATTGCATTATGTATGTTACAGTTCTCACCATGGTCATGATGCTGAGCTGAACTGGTGGTTTTCCTGCCGGGTGAACCAACACTTTGACCATGGAGGTGACGGCCACGTTGGCACCGGAGGTCTTGATGGTGGACCGAGGAGGAGACGTGACCTCGATCTCCAGTGACAGAGGCTGATCCATCAGCGCCGGGTTCTGATTGGACAGAACAAACACAGAGAATGAGTGAAGGCCGAGGCTTTGCTGTGCGCTTCATGCATGTTGACGATCTAATGTTGCTCACCAGCATCATCATCGTCCCCAAGTACGTGGTCCTGAGGAGCAATTCTAAGTCCTTTGGCATCTGAAATGAGTGAGTTATTTATGTATATATATATATGAGTCTTATTTTTGTCTCATGCCTTTGAAGCTTATTAGATGATGTCTTACTCGTTCGTTTGCGATCCGTGTTTGGAACAGGCCACCTTTGAAGTAAGAGAAGAGGCCGCTGTCGAAGAAGTACTCGGAGAGAGAGAGATAGATCATACGATCATACTCTCTCACTACGGGATTCACAGCGTAGTTCACCAGGGTGTCATTCTCATTCTTAAGGGAGTAAAACATGCCCTGTCCAGAAGAATAGGAGAGAAATACATCAAGTGTGTGTGTGTATATATATATATTAGGGCTGTGCAAAAGTTAATTGTGATTAATAGCATCCAAAATAAAAGTCTGTGTTTACATAATATATTTGTGTGTGCTGTATATAATTATTTTGTAAATATAAATACACACACATGCATGTATATATTTAAGAAAATGTGTTGTTCATATATAAAATATTTATATTTATATAATATAGATTATGTATTTATATATATATACAGAATTTAAGCGCAAATAATTCTTAAATATATACATGCATGCATAGGTATTTATATATACAAAATAATTATATACAGCACACACAAATATATTATGTAAACACAGACTTTTATTTTGGATGCGATTAATCGCAATTAATTTTTGCACAGCCCTAATATATATATATATATATATATATAGAACTCAAACTTTTATGTAAGATGTGATTAATTGCAATTAATCTATTTAACACCCCTAATTATAAATATTTTTTATATTATATATAAATTTTATATAATATTTTATATTACCTAATTATATATATATTTTTATATTATATTATTATATATTTTTATAAAATTAATTGCATCCAAAATAAAAGTTTGTGTTTGCATAAACACATATGTGTGTGTACTGTGTATAATTATTTTGTATATAAAAATTCACACACGTGCTTGTATATATATTTCAGAAAAATGTGTTATTAATGTATAAAATATTAATATTTAATATAAATTATGTATAAATATATACAGTATATTCATTCAAATATTTCTTAAATATATACATGCATGTGTGTGTATTTATATATGCAAAATAATTATACACACTACACACACATATATTATGTAAACACAAACTTTTATTTTGGATGCGATTAATCGCGATTAATCGTTGCCCAGTTGTATTATATTGTATTATATTATATTATATATTCTGGCCAAAATATATGTAAAATGTATACTAAATATATGTTGTAAACAGCAGGGCTTGAGAAAATATATCTTTCAAATGTTTAGAAAAAAAATATATATTAGAAAATGTTCTTCGAGGGGCAAAAAAAAATACATTTTCAGTCTTAAAATAAATTTGGGGTGGATGCAGAATTAATTAATTAAATAAATATTACTTATAATATTTACTTTTTAAAATATGTATTAAAAATGTTTGGAAATATGATAAATAAAAATTTTCTAAAATCAATTTTAACATTTATATTTTCAACATATGTGTTGAAAAATATCATTCAGAAATCATTCTAATATGCTGATTTGCTGCGCGAGAAACATTTCTGATTATTATCAATGTTGAAAAGAGTTGTGATGATGCGTCATATTTTTGTGGAAACAGTTTCAGGATTATTTGATGAATGTAAACTGACTCCAAAACCTTTGAACAGTATACACTTAATGCATTACTCCAGAGTCAGTGGGTGGAGCTTGATGTTCAGCTCCCCCTCTCTGGATGTAATGGGTGGGGCTTGAAGGTCAGGCCCCACCCATTAGTTCCACTCGCATCTGTCACTCACCCTAAAATCCATATCAAGGCTTGATTCTGTCACCACAGGGTCACTCAGCAGAGAGTAGTCGATGCCCACGTAATTGTCCACCTCCGTGCGCACTGAGAAACACATTCAGGTAAAC
Organism: Pimephales promelas; assembly: GCF_988280905.1. Classification (NCBI taxonomy): domain Eukaryota; kingdom Metazoa; phylum Chordata; class Actinopteri; order Cypriniformes; family Leuciscidae; genus Pimephales; species Pimephales promelas. Next base: position 37,947,611 of record NC_142776.1, read on the forward strand.
ACATGTCAGCCAGATAAACATATCACAACAGTTTTATGATGATCGACATGTTCTCTAACCTGGGATTGTTTCCAGCAGCTGGTTGACCAAAACTAGTGCAGCATGATTCAAGGCAGGACAAATCTGACCGAGACATATATGCAGTTAATTTCTATTAAAATGTGTTAATATGTAATATGTGTTAATATTTTTCCTTGGTGAGGGCAAGCATGACACGAGTCTCCTATTCCTGACTGAAAAAAAGCAAACAAACCTGTCGATTTAGGATGAAGCGCATTCCTGTAGTCAGGAACGTTCCGATGAAGTCATAAACCCGCCTGTGAGAATATGCCATATAATGCAAAATGCCGAGCAAATAAAAATATTTGTATTATTTTTTAATTTATCAACACAATCAAGTTACCCAAGAGTCCCGCCAAATTTGGCCCTCATCTTGGCGATGGACGCATCACAGGTGATGTTGGAGATCTTGAGACGGCCCTCCTCGTCTTTGCTCAGATGGAGGACCGTGAAGATGTTGACGCCTTCAGCCGAGGCGTTGATGGCTCCCTGATCATAACTAGCGGAGAGAGAGAAATAGTGGAGGTTTTTAACTACACACAATGTGCAGTTCTCACTCAATAGAATGATTTAAAGCATTAAAGCTTTTAGTGCATGCCTAGTTTTCATTTACATTAAAAGAAGACTCTTCTGTTCACCAAGGCTGCATTTATTTGATAAAAAAATACAGTAAAAATAGTTTCATATTATTTCAATTTAAAATAACTGTTTTCTATTTGAATATATTGTATTTCTGTGAATTTTCAGCATCATTACTCCAGTCTTCAGTGTCACATGATCCTTCAGAAATCACTCTAATATGATGATTTGATGCAGAAATGTGGTTCCAAGAGGTAAAACGATATAAATCTTGTTCGTTTCCTCACACAAACCGCTCGTTTCGTGTCTTAGGCCATCAATGTGTACTTACATTTACGAGTCATTAAATCATGTTTAATTTGGACTTCTCTGTGCATGCTCTTTGAAGTGGTGACCATAGACCTCCATTATATGACTGACCTAAAAATATCAAAATTGAAACTACTGCGGAAACAAAGACACCTACATCTTGGATGCCCTTGAGGTAAGATAAAACATATCAAAAATCAATTTCAAAGTGAACTATCCCTTTAAGTGTTATTATCAATGTATTTCTGAGAATAAGTAGAAGTTATATTTTAAAAGAAGTATTCTTGTTTTTAAGGCTAGGCCTTACTAGGCTACAGATGTATTTCAGACTCACAAGAGCCAGTAAAGGATGCGTCTCTGGAAGTTGAGGGTGATGGAGGAGTTCTGCACATCGAACAGCAGCCCGACTTCTGGCTGGAAGCGCAGGTCAGACGTCAGGTTCAGCTCCGTGACCTTCACACTAAAGAAACATCAGTTTAAATACTTTTAATTCAAATTGCAATACTGAATCCTCTTTGCTTCCTTAATTCAAAATCACTAACTGAATTGGTATTTAAAAGTCCAGGTTCAGAATTAAAGGATTAGTATACGATAATTTACTCGCCCCCATGTCATCCAAGATGTCCATGTCTTTCTTTCTTCAGTCGAAAAGAAATTAAGGCTTTTGATGAAAACATTCCAGGAATTTCTCGATATAATGGACTTCAATGGGGTCCAAACGGTTCAAGGTGGAAATGAGAGTTTCAGTGCAGATTCAAAGGGCTTTAAACAACTCCAGATGATGAATAAGGGTCTTATCAAGTGAAACGATTTTTTATTTTTTAAAAATATAACAAAGTTTATGTTTTATATGCACAAATGCTCACCTTGCTCTGTTAGGATTTAGGATTAGGGTTAGGGTGTGATGCGCGTTCGTGACTCTCCTATTCGAACTCGTTCATCAAAATGAACGAATCTTTTCCCGAGTCAACTCGTTCATTTCGTTCGTTGAATGAACCAAATGACACGAAAAAATATTCGTTCATTTTTATTTCGCATCACAGAACAAAGCAAGGTGACCATTTGTGCTTATAAAACGTAAACTTTTTTATTTATTTTTTTAATCAGTGATCGTTTCGCTAGATAAGACCCTTATTCATCATCTGGAATTGTTTAAAGCACTTTGAACAGTTTGCAGTTTGCACTGAAACTCTCTTTTGGACCTTGAACCGTTAGGACCCCATTGAAGTCCATTATATGGAGAAAATCCTGGATTGTTTTCATCAAAAACCTTAATTTCTTTTCGACTGAAGAAAGAAAGACATCCACATCTTGGACGACATGGGGGCGGGTAAATTATCAGCAAACGTTTTTTTTTTTTTTTTTTTAAGTTAACTACTCCTTTAAGTATAGTCCTCAGCTGGCTGAGTTAGACATATGACTTTTACTTTCTGACCTCTGGAGTTACACCGCTGCTATTTTCATTTCTGAATGGTGCACAACTCTAGTGCCTAATGTCCATTTGCATCCTCGTGGTGTTTATGTGTGAATGCCCACATGAGGGCGCCGGATGAGCATGACTATTACAGTGGGAATCAGTTCGATAAAATAATATTACACATACTCTTTTATGGTGTATTGGAAGCGGCCCTCGGAGCCACGCATTTCTGGCATGGTGATGTTACTCAACTCTCCTTCCACGAAATTCTTTGTCTCAGCTTTCACTGTAACGTCAAACAGAGGCCAGTCTTTTATAGACTAATATATGGGAAACTATATTTGCATTTTTAAGTCTGAATACTGGACTATATCTTACACATCTCCAGTCCTCTGTCAGTGATGCGGATCTTGCATCCAGGCGGCTGTGCTAAAGTCATCGTGACGAGTGAAAGAAGAAAGATAACAGAGACTTTCAGCAGTCCCATGATTCCTCAGTACCCTGAAAAACAACAATCAAGAGGAAACCGAGCTTGGATCAACCAGAATCTTGAAAAATGTTTGAGGGTAGGCCGAAGTTACGACGTCACTCTGTAGGCCAAAACGCGGAAGTGAGTTAGCATTTTAGCATTACGGTCCCCTCGCTCTAAAGCCTATGGGATTTTTGAATGGGTTTTTGCTAAATCGCCTGAAATAAGGTCTGTGGTGAACAGAGCCTCCTCTAAATATTTTCATGTTTTGATCTATGACATAAAACACACAGTTATAACCTGCTTGTGGTTTTTTAAACTTTATTGTGTCTGATGATTGTGTTTTTTTTTTAAATCTTTATATAGGCTTCAAAATGTTTAAATTTTGGATTTTCTTGCTAGACAAAACGTGTAAGGGTCACAACCCTTTGTTAAAAACAGATCTTATTTTTTGCGATTTTCCAAAAGTCTATGGGGAAAATGCATTGCTTTTCGACCGAGGGAACCGCCGCTAGCTTCCGAGTCGTCCTACAAAGTGACATCATGACTTCGGCACTCTATTGGTTTTTATAAACACTTTTTTTGCCCAGTGGTTGAAACTCGCTTCACATCATGATAGCAATAAACAATATAAGTAGTCTAAAAAATTAAAACATATTCTGTGGAAGTCTTACGTTCATACCTGCCTATCAACTTATGTATTTCCCCATAGATATGTATATAAAGGCTAGATGTGTTCACGTCATCACCGGCGCCATATTGTCACAGACAAGCTGATGGAAGATGAGTGGTCTGCACGAACACAAATACTCTTATCTCGTTGAAATCTTGACGGATTTACAAAAGGTTTGGTTTCTTACGAACGTTATTAACGTGGCTATAATTATCTGGATGATTATTTATTTATACACTTTTTATTCATAAGTATGCAGTGTCATAACTACATCTCTGACGTTTATAACAAAACAAACCGTTTGAAAATCGGTAGAAAATTGAGCAAGTTATGGTCATTTAAATAGTACATGTACCTTTAACACAACGTTACGAGTGAGCGAGCTGCCTGTGACAAGATGGCCGCCAGGTGGAGACGTCGACCTCCATTGGCCAGCAGCGTGGACGACATATCTAGCCTTTATATCTATGTATTTCCCCACCTGCTCGCGCAGACATTACACGTCATCAGCGCGTTTCATGAGGCGATGCTGAGTTTTAGACATTTTTTACAGTCTATGGTTGTAGAGAGCGCCACAAACAAACAGCAGACGCTTTTTACAGTTCCCTCTGAACCAAATTAATGAGCTTATATGCTGTGTTCACGCCATGTTGTAACCGTAATGGCAACCGGAGCTGTTGTGTTTACGTCAACACTATCAATGCTGAAATGAATCTGCAGCAGTCAGGTCACACTCACAGGTGGTACAACTAGAGCTCTGTAAGATTAATTTGATTAGGATTAAGAAATATATATTTTTATAAGTATAAATACAACTTAAATTGAAATAATATTTCACAAATTCAGTTCAAAATTGTTCAATTCAAAGATCACATCAGAGTAACTATCTTGAGATATAGTCTATTGCAGCTTTACACAGGCAGTTCTGTCTCTTTCCAGTCCTGCACCAAAGAGCTTCTCTAGTGCGGCGACAGGAAAATGGGCGCTGACAGCTAAATATACAGAGACAGCAAAGCAAACGAGAGAATGATCTTGCCTTTCAAGCGTATGTAAGAAAATATCCAGCCAAAGATGTCCAGGTCTTTCTGCTCTTGTTTCTGTAGCAGTGTGTGTGAGGAGTGTGTGTCTGCGTATAGTGCAGAGGAGGAGAGACTGTTTGCTTCGTCTGAATGGACAGCAGAGAGAGAGAGAGTCAGTGAGGAGGGAGAGAGAGAGAGAGAGAGAGAGAGAGGTGGTGAGAGTGTTCTAAGAGATTGTGTGATTGCTAAAGTGTATTTGGTTGTTGTTAATCAATTGTGGGAATTCTGTCTGGTTGCCGTGGAGTTCTGGGTGGTTGCCAGGGTGTTGCTATGAAGTGTTTTGAGAGGGTTTTGGCAAATTGGTTAAGGTGATCTGGGTTGTTGCTTTTCATTCATGTGCATATGCTCGAATGGTGTGGAACAAGTTAATGGTTTGTTTAAATTACTAAATTTATATGGTCAAAATTAAAAGTATGATAGAGAACAGCTTGAATGAGGTCGCTCTCTTGGAGGTCGCATGTGTGCGTCTGTCGCTGGAGGCAGCTGTGTCTATAGTCACCCACGCAGGAACAAACAGGACCAAAACAAACCGTCACACAAATGGGCTATTTAGGGTCATTGACCCCAGGGTCCGGCTGATTTATCCCGCTTCGAAGAAGATGGTCTCAGGCAGGCAGGAAGATTTTTTACAAGTGCCTCTTTCATTTTGTATAAAAGCCTGCATGGGCTTAGGAGCTTTTTAAGAAAACCTTTCTTTCAGCAAAAACATTGTCAGTGTGCAATACCAATAGGTGACCTTTGACACTAAATTATGCTCAATGAAGCCAGACGTCTTTACATTTCAGGATGAACATGTTCTTTGTGAAACATATATGAAGAGTTCAGATGCAAAAGCCTCTAAATGCCATTTGAAATTTTCTTCTAAAATTACCATTTTTATCAAGCTTGCATATTTAAGTTCAGTAATTTCACTTAAATGACAATTAATAGGTAATCTTCATTGCCATTTAAGTGAAATTACTGAACTTAAATATAGAAGCTTGATAAAAATGATCATTTTAGAAGAAAATTTCAAATGGCATTTAGAGGCTTTTGCATCTGAACTCTTCATATCAAGTTGTAGTAAATCATGTTAGTGGGAATGGTTTAGGTCTTGGAATGTTCCTCACGAGTGTTGAGAGTGGAGTTACTATAGTTCACACAGGTCAATACCCCAAACATAATAAGAAAAACAATGTTAACAACATTCAAGATATGTTAACTTATAAAACAGTTTTGGAAGACAGCAGCACTACAACAGTGTATTTAATTTTAAATTGTAGCTATTTTAAAATATTTTTTTGGTACTATATGTAAGGGCAAAACGATGTAATATAAAATGCAACACAGCTATTTTAACTAATTTAAATGGTTAAAATAAAATATATTGTACTTCTTTGACATGCAGATTTTTTTCTTAATGTCAGAGCCACTTCATGAAGGACCCTATAAATCATATTAAAGCTTCTATTGTTCTAAATCCAGGGAACTGGTGATGTCTGATAGCCACAAACAGTGCACATTTCCAAATTAGCCATATAGAAACATAAACCTACCTCCATTTGTGTTGAAAAGTCATTCGTTGTATTTTGAGTCATGGCACAAAGTGAAACCTTCAACTTTGAACACATTTTGTGCAGCAAGCATTGCAGCTTATTCCCATATTTCCCTCCCCAAATACTTTTGTATTGCCTTTCACAATAGCAGAATACTTACAGCGGTGTGGAAATACAGGCTGGGTAACTTTAGTGTCTCTCAGATATAAACTTATATTCCGGTCTGGAAATCATCAGTGTTTAAATCCTCTCGCGTCCGTCCCTCTTTTAGTCTGGGTTCACTTTACTCCCAGTTTATATAGGAGTCGGTAAGCATTTTGGGAAAAGGGTGTTTCTCTTTGCCTCATGTCATATGACCTTGTTGTGGCAAATATTCATCAGAATAAGAAAACATTTTTCAAAGATTAACATGCAACAAATAACTGAATTTTGTTGCATTTTCTAAAAACGTTTCTAGGAGTTTATTATTTCGATGGCTCCAGCCTGCATTAAACAGATTCCAGCAGTCTGCCCTTTAATTTTTGGAGACTAAACCTTCAATTAGTTCATGACTTCTGAGAAGCCCATGTTGTATAAGGCTTCATAGAATCACATGATGCAAGAAATGGGTTCCACTTAAAACCACAGAGGGCCAAGGTGGAGCTCACTTTGGAGAATCAAGTTCAGAAAAACGTTTCTGGCCACCAATTATGGGGTGAAAACGTATAGTTTTAAACCTGTTTGAAAAGAGGGGGATGTGCAGCACGACATTTGATTTCACTTCCACCAAAGACCAGAAATCCCTCCGTGGCCTCGCAGAACTTCGGTAGACCTTGGGCCCTGATGAATGGCTTGCCGTGCAGGGCATTGATGTCAGGAAAGCATTAAATCATGATTTGAGTACATGCAGTGCACTGTAAAAAATATATATATATTCATGATTTATCATCACAACTTTTTTTTTATTTTTTTTATTTTTTTATGTGGTTCAGATAACATAATATTTTGAGTTTGTGTTTAATTAAATCAAACTCCTTTACTGTATTAACTCTTTTTTTTTATGTCAATGAACTCAAAATTTGAAGGCAACCAGGATACTTTAAGTTAACTGCAGCCTGCGTTGTTATAGGGGTGGATTATCACTTCAAGCAGAGAGTTTTGAACACTGGCTGGTTATGTATATGTATTTTGGATATTTTTAACCCCCCCCCCCCCCTTACTTACTTTTTTAAGTAAAGCACATCTTTAGGTTTCACCTTGTTGTTCCTTGAGTGCACAACTCATAAATATTAAAAGTGTAACTGCAATGTAATGATGCCAGGGGATGTGTTAAGGTCTATAGCCTACTATGCGTTATGACTTTAGGATCAATTTGGGACTTAAATATCTGTTTATGATTGGATTTCATACTTGATTTTTGATGTGCTTTTGTTAATAATAATGAGTTTAATAATACGTTCAAAACAGACATAAAACTAAAACGATTATATAGTTTTCAGTAGGCTGGTATAAAGCTTAAATAAAAAATAAGACGAAACAATCATTGTTAGAAATGTTTCCTTGGCATTGTTGAGGTACTAAAATGGCTCAAACAAAACTGAAATAAAAATAAAGCTGAATAGAAATACTTAAAAGAAAACACGATAAAATTAAAATAAACAGTACACACACATTTTTAGGACAAAAATAAATAACATTCACGCAGTTTCCTATAAATAAACAAAACAATTAGTTTATTTATGTTTGTTATTTCGCTTCACAGTAGACTGAATGAATGAATGCCTCTCTACAAATGGCCGCGCGGGTTTGACGACTTTCACTGTGGATGGCAACTAAACCCGCGCATGCGCATTAACCGCGTCCGAGTGCCCGATACAAGATGGCGGAGTCGGTGGGGAGGGAGAGGCGGAGGCGGGTCCGAACCGAATAGAGCAAAGCCTATTGAGGACTCCCATCAAACCTCTCCAAGGTAAGGGATTCAGCCATCGAAGCGCAGCACTAGACCTATGGGCGCGTGGCGGAATGCTCGGGGCACAATAATATCCCCACGGTTGCTGAAAACGTGCGCAGTGCACGCAATAAACTGACATTATAATGCGCAGTGAGCGCGGCGCCTATATGCGAGAGCGCGCGCCATCTTGTCGACCGTTTCCACTAAGCCAAAGTGCGCGCCTAAAATTTTTGGTCGTAACGGTCGAAAATTGACGGGATTAAAACTCAATAAATGAGCAGTTTGACACTCTATGGTGATGGCCCTATGTATCCTCGTCCTTTCTGTGCCCAAATGAAGCCAGATGCCACGCCACTTGGTCTTATTTTACCTGCTCTATCCAGCACATCAGCTTGTGCTGCCGTGCTAGCTCTTTGTTGGATGTTTTTCTCCTCCTCCTTCGGGTTTGTTTTCGGGCGGCTCGATCTGGGGTGGGCGGCGTAGCAGGCGCATGCGTGCCCTTCTTTCGCTCATTTGCGCTCTTATTAACGACGATAAACGCTGTAAACACTTTCGTTGAATAAATACATGATGAATGGCATGATACCCTGTGTTATTAACCAACTGGACTCACTGTGATACTGTACAATCGTAGTGCGATCCGATAATACTGTACCATGTCAACGCCAGTGCTTTTTGAATGGTTTATTTGTAGGAAAAACGCCTTTTCTTAGATTGAGTGATAAATTACTACCGGTGTCATTTAAATGCATGCCAACTCGGGCCAGCGAAATACATTTTAACCGTAAGGTGCCTTTACGTTTACCATGGTATCACTATGATACTCATCTGAAGTAAAGAGAGAGTGTCACTGATTGACTATTTTAAAACATTACCTTCAGTGTAACGCTACCATACTGAATATTTGCCTATGACGTACCATATTTTCGTATTTTTCGTATGGCACAACGTCTACTAGAAATTACCATGGTAACTCTAGCCATATCTCATATCTATGAATAAAATGTTTTGTTTTGTTTTTTTACTCTGTATGTGTAACGTAACTGTTTGTGGATCCAAAGTTTCACTTTTATTATGTGAAGGTTTATTATTTCCCTGTAGTTTTTGTTTCTCATTCACCCAAAGCTGGTTTAAAGGCACAGCTCACCTAAAAAGTAAAAATCTTGTTAATTTATATTACAAGATACGGAAGAGGATTAGGGCCAAGTAATAATAAAAACTGACTATGGGCTGGTTATTTTTATGTCCACAACTTCATTACCTTTTAGGAATTAATAAAATTAAAAAGTACTGTTGACTTTTTTGTTTTGACGAGTTGAGACACCCAATACTTTGAAAAAATAAATGTATTTTGCCTTCAAATGACTTTGTGTTCTTTTGACCTAATCAAAAATTTATTATTGGAACTTTAATCTAAGTTTAGGATGTGATTATTTTTTTTTATTTTTTTTATTTTTTTTTTACATGCCATAATGTCAGACCCAACCAAACACAACATTTAGGGTTAAAGGGTTTGTTCAACCAAAAAAAAAAAAAAATTATCCCGTAATTTACTCTGCCTCCATGTCATCCTATGTGTGTATGACTTTCTTTATTGCTCTATCCTCTGCATTTGTCAATACGTCATGCGTCGGGTCAGAGTTCACTCTTCGGCCAGAACTAGACTCGCGTACGGCATTTACCGGAAGCCAGTGATTATAGTTAATAATAATGTTAAAAATATGGATATTTTTCTTATAAAAACACATGGCTCACCTCAGAAGGCCTCTATTAACCCCCATTAGAGCTGTATGGTTTACTATTATAATGTGCTTTTTTGAGCTACAAAATCTCAGGCTCTATTCACTCCCATTATAAAGCTTGAAAGAGCCGAGTATATATATATATGAAGAGTTCAGATGCAAAAGCCTCTAAATGCCATTTGAAATTTTCTTCTTTAATGATTTGTATTAAACTTGTATATTTAAGTTCAGTAATTTCACTTAAATAACAATTAATAGGTAATTATCATTGCCATTTAAGTGAAATCACTGAACTTAAATATACAAGCTTGATAAAAATTATCATTCTAGAAGAAAATTTCAAATGGCACTTAGAGGCTTTTGCATCTGAACTCTTCATATATATATATATATATATATATATATATATATATATATATATATTAGGGCTGTGCAAAAATTCATTGCGATCGATCGCATCCAAAATAAAAGTCTGTGTTTACATAATATATTTGTGTGTGCTGTATATAATTATTTTGTATATATAAACACACACACATGCGCATGTATAGACCATTTCACAAGATGTAAACAACACTGGTCCAGAAGCACTTCCTGTTTCAGTTTGTAACTGTTTTCTTTATTTCACATGTAAAGAAAACATCTTAAAGATGTTTGTTTAACTTTCTGATTCAGTTTTATATGTTCTGTTGGTTGTATTTTATCCCAGCTTTTATGTAGTGTTAAAAAACTGAAACAGGAAGTGCTTCTGGACCAGTGTTGTTTACATCTTGTGAAATGGTCTATATATTTAAGAAAATGTGTTATTCATATATAAAATATTTATATTTATATAATATAGATTATGTATTTATATATATATATATATATATATATATGAAGAGTTCAGATGCAAAAGCCTCTAAATGCCATTTGAAATTTTCTTCTTTAATGATGATTTTTTTTATCAAACTTGTATATTTAAGTTCAGTGATTTCACTTAAATGGCAATGATAATTACCTATTAATTGTTATTTAAGTGAAATTACTGAACTTAAATATACAAGATTGATAAAAAAATCATCATTAAAGAAGAAAATTTCAAAGGGCATTTAGAGGCTTTTGCATCTGAACTCTTCATATATATATATATATATATATATATATATATACAGAATTTAAGTGCAAATAATTGTTAAATATATACATGCATGCATAGGTATTTATATATACAAAATAATTATATACAGCACACACAAATATATTATGTAAACTCGACTTTCATTTTGGATGCGATTAATGGCAATTAATTTTTGCACAGCCCTAATATATATACATATCATTTTTAATTTTTTTTTTCAGTAAGAAGAAAGTCATATAGGATGGCTTGAGGGTGAGAAAATTATGGGATAATTGTTATTTTTGGGTCAATTAACCCTTCAGAATGACCTTCAGTCCTCTCAGAACTGCAATGCTTTCATTTTGTAAAGATGAAACCTTTTTTGTCATAAGACGGGACAAATGAGGAGCTATGACGAGTGAAAACCACGGAACAGTAAAGGCAGATCCGCCAATGGTCATGTCGCCCACCGGGTCCACGTCACAGCCGGCTCCATTATCGCCCTCGACCAGCAAACCCATCCAAGAGCTCCCAGGTCCGTATCTGTGAGGCTTATGTGACCAATAATCCCTATGCAGCTACGCATCTCATTTTGTAAGTTTCCCTTTCAGATGAGATGATTCAGGCTGGATGGTCCAAATGTTGGAGTAAACGGGAGAATCGGCCATATTACTTCAATCGGTTCACTAACCAGTCGCTGTGGGAAATGCCTGTCCTTGGGCAGCACGACGTCATTGTAAGTTCAGCCTTCTAAATCTCATTATTATGAGTGTAACATTTAATTTAGGACAAGGCAGGGTTTTTTATACAGTTTCTTTATATATAACACCAGATGTGTAATAGTTTTCCTGTATTATATTTTGTTTCAGCTTTATTAGTGAAAACAATTTTTAATAATGTAATAACAACCCTGTCGTGTGTTTGCTGTTGTTTCAGTCGGATCCTCTAGGGTTGAACGCGGCTCCGGCCTCTGGCGAGGCATTGAGCGACGCAGGTCTGGGAAACGGGCAGCGCAAAAGACATCCGTCAGAGGATGCTTCTCAAGCGGGCCCTAATAGTTTCAAGAGGCCAAAGGTCAGATTTCTTCCTTCCTAAGTAGCATGCTTATTTGATAATACAGAACAAATAGTGAATACATTTCCTGATTTTTCTTTGATTTCAGGTTGAGATTCCTGTCACTCCAACCACTCCCACTGTCCCCATTTCTCCCAGCACGCCAGGAGTCAAACCCTGGGCCAACGCCACCGATGATAAACAAAGCCAGGCCGGGGTCCCCGCGCCGGCTCCGTACCGGCCCTCCGTGTGAGTGTGGAGTTCATCTTTTCCAATTCGTTCCAGTCACTTTGGCTGAAAGCGTCTGCTTTAACAGGGTCCCCGCGGGTCCTTAAAAAGTCTTAAAACGTCTTAAATACAATTTTCACTTTTTAAGGCCTGAAAATGTCTTAAAATATGAAATTTCCGATTAGGAGGTCTTAAATTTCACATACGGACCTTAAATTTCTTGTCCGACTCGTCATCCGTTTTGTTTAGTTTTTTGTTTAAAGACGAGCGTTAATGCTTGGTTGCCAGATTTAAATAATTAAATCCCAAGTCAGAGCTTTTCTGTTAAAAGAACATGTTTTCTACCCCGTCTTTTCAATAGTATCTGGCGCCCATGCGCACTCTACACTGCTGAAGAAGCGCGGATGATCTGAAAACAGTTCAGTGTTCAGTGATCTTCATTTGAGATTATCTACTTAAATTAATTAAAGTGTCATTCAGTTGGTCTCTATTCTGTCACGAGCTGTTTGTGTGACTAAATCTGCGATCAATGCAGGCTAATATCCAGCAGTGTTTTTCATGTTGATCATATTATTGCTGTTTTGTAACGAAAGCCACTGCAGCACACAGTGGTGATTCGAATTCGTGAGATTTAATGACCTGTTCATAAATACAGCCACGTGCTTTGTTAACATGTTTGTTACTGATGAATGAATGACTCATAAAGTCGCCACCTACTGGCGACTTTAATTTAATATTTAAAAGTGTCACCTCGTTTTTACCATCATTGGATATTTATTGAACATTGTTTTATTGAAAACATTATTTATTTTATTAAAGTATTTATAAAGGTAAATAAAATTAACTGGAAAAAATCGATTAAAAGGGGCAGATATTGTCCATAAATGGAAAAGTTGTGACGGCAGTCTGAGTGCAAGAGGGGTTACGGTGTTCTAAAAAATTGGGGAACCACTGAACTAAGGAACAGGGATATGTAGAATTGCACAAGTCAATACAGCCTGTTACCTTGATTCAAATGTCTCCATAAGCTTAATTGAATTGGCCTAAAGCGAAAAATTATAATGTCATTTTTTGTCTAAAGACTACATATAAAATAGCTACCAAAATGAATGTCGGTAACTGAAGTTTGACTAAAAGTAATGACTACAAGTTGACAAAAAACGCAATGACTTTGTCAACTACAACTAGGCTGCCAAAATTAACACTGTCGTGTCGTGCTGAACATTTTCCTTTTCTTGTCGTGGTAAAGTCTTAAATTTGCCTTTTAGAGGACTTAAAATGTCTTAAAAGTCATTAAATTTGTTGTTAAAAAGTCTGCAGATACCCTGTTTAACCTGTTATAGGGATTTTTGGGTGAACTATCCTTTAAAGGGACAATATGCAAGATTTTTTCACCACTAGGGGTCGCTAACCTCTTAACCAATAACAAAGGCGTATATTGATGACGTATATTATGCATTAAGCGGAATTATGGATATTGACGTCGAGCTGATGGATCTCTCTGTCGCCATGGTTACTGTTGCAGTACTAGGTCAAACCTGGCGGAAACCGGGGGTAACGCGGATATGACGTCATTGACTGGCGACTCCTCACCCCTGCTCGCACGCCCCGTTTCCTTGGTTAAAATCACAATTTTCTCATGATTTACAAATAGTTGAAAACATTTTGGGATATTGTAAGTAATCAACTAAACTAAATATATAACATTTTCCTAGTGGTTTTTGGATATTTTACTGCAAAAATCCTGCATATCGTACCTTTAAATTAGGTACCATTCGAAAGCATGAGCACTCAAAATTCATCCTGTGAAAACTGTTTAAATCGGGCATTGCGTTACAATGGAAATAGTACTTTAAATCCTTATAATGTGCACATTTTTAGTGAAAACAACTTCATATTTGAAACACAACTTGGTTAGTAGAGCTGCACGATTCTGGATAAAAATAGAGATCATCATGATTCTCCCCTAAATAACATAGCATGTAATTTACTTGAGGTTCTGACGAAATGTTAATTGCTGCAGTCTATTTAAAACTATTATTTTAGCAGTTTGAATGAATGATTCATTCACTCATGAACACAGATGTTTTATTACAGGATGAATCAGTTGCTGCATCCCAATTAGCACACTATCCGTCCTAAATAGTATTCGACGACGTGCGTTGGACGAGGATTCGATTAGAACTACAAATACAAATAAAAAGTGTAAAAAAAAACTAAACTACGACCATGGCGGATGTGACTCCTATAGAGAGCTTTAGATAAAGGGGTTGGAGTGATTGATTATCAGTATTTATTAGGGGTGTAACGGTACAAAAATATCACGGTACCTCGGTTTTAAAGTCACGGTTCGATACAGTAGAAAGAAAGAATTTGTTAAAAGAAAAAATATTTTTAAATAAGTTTGGGTTTTTCTACATCTTGAAACTTTCAGGTTTATAAATGGGAAATTGAGGATGAACAAATAATGTTTTGGTCATCACATTTAGAAATAACATTTAAATATATATATTTTTTGGCTGTCAAATGATTAATCACGATTAATCACATCCAAAATAAAAGTTTGTGTTTACATAAAATATGTGGTGCACTGTGTATAATTATTTTGTATATATATAAATACACATACATGCATGTTTATTTAAGAAAAAAATATTATTTATTTATAAAATATTTATATATAATATAAATCTATATACATGAAAATATTTCTTAAATATATACAAGCATATGTGTGTATTTTTATATATATATATAATTATACACAGTGCACCCACATTTATTATGTAAACAAAATTTATATTTTGGATGCGATTAATCACTTGACAGCCCTAATATATTTATTTCTATAATATTTGAGTTTTGAAGTGCTAAAAAAAGATGTGTGACGTATTTGAAAGCATTTCACTATTCCAGCCAAACTGGTGGTTCCAGTTAGTGTTACTATATTAAATCCATTGTGATTGTTGCTGGTCTGTGGACGTAAAGTATTACTAGTTCATTCACGGCACAATGTTTCTCCTGGTTTCCACGTCAGCACTGTTTGATCTAATAGAGATATCGGAGAAATGTGAAATCTAGCTTCTCACTCGATTTTGCAGTGAACTTTTGTAATGATGCTTTTGGTCATTAAGTTTTAAATGCATCATTATGCAAATTGCAAACACATGAGGAGAGTCTCCGCATGAAAACCCCCCGACTGGCAGATCAACATGTTACAACATTTCTCTCAGAAACGGTAGGAAATTAAATGTGGAGGATTTTAACTGTGACGAGATGATTGACAGAGCAGTTTAAACGTGACTGGATGCATGTAACTAACCGAGAGACTGATTTACTCTTATTTTGTTGCTGCCGTAGACATCAGTGTTTATATTAGAGCCAGACCGATATTAGGCATTTTCCAAAATATCGGTATCGGCAGTTATAATGGCCGATAAATGAATATTTAAAAATAAAATAAAAACATATGAAACAAGCTTCAATCATCTCTCCTTGGCCTGTTATATGGAAAATGTATGCTTTACAATTTGCAGTATGATGTTATCTATTGCTAAATTATGGCTCATCATAGACTAGCTAACCACAAAGCTAGCTAATGCCACTATCATCAGTGGAAGACCGCTAACGTTAACATTAATGAGCTTGGAAACAACAATGAACTTTTCTGCCTAAATAAAGTAAAGATTGCCGTATTTATAACTAGCATATCTCTAGTTACAGTCAAGTTATACTTGCGAGGAGTGAACATTTAGACATAGAGAAAAATTATCAAACGTATCTTGTGCAGAAAAGTTAGCTTTTCTTTTACACGTGTGTGAAATCCAGCAATATTTAATAAATAAAAAAATATCGGCCGATATATCGGATTTTAAAACCCAAAAATATTTGTATCGCATCGGCCTTCAAAATCCTTTATCGGTCGGGCTCTAGTTTATATCCGAACTGTGTATACTTTTATTCCAGTACTTGTGTAATAATTTTGAAGTATTGTAGACACAGGCGAATCATTTGTGTTTGAATCGAGATTGCGCCCTTATAACAATTGACCTATGGCTAAGCCACTTACTCGGACACACGGTCAACATTCGGGGACAGGCGCTACTTTAGTATTAGTTGGTGTCGTGGTCTACCGCATAACTTAATCCAGAGCAGACACTTATCTCGGTTGAGATGTGGTTTGGGCAAGGGTAAAAAACACACACCGTCGCCCAGCCTCTCGGGAACCTAGTGTCGGAGTAGTTGCATGTACCCCATGTTCACCGTTTGACCATTTTATCCTTGAAATGACAAGAAAAAAACAAATGAAAACTGATTAACTGTAATGCATTTCAATAGACGTGGAAGCAGTGTATTGGGTTAGCTGCGCACTGTGATTGGCTCATTGCGTTTGAGGGCGTGGCTTAGCCATAGGTGCAGACTCATGACTTTGATTTCCTAGTTATTTTGGAGTTCATAGTAAGCTGTTGAGCTCTATTGATATGATACGACTCTTCGCCTTGACGTGTCTGAACTGGTCTTTGTGTTTCAGAGTGTACTGGGACCTGGACATTCAGACCAACGCTGTGATCCGAGAGCGGGCCCCTGTCAACCACCTCCCACCACACCCGGAGATCGAGTTGCAGAGAGCGCAACTCACCACCAAACTGCGGCAGCACTACCACGAGCTGTGCTCTCAGCGCGAGGGTGTGTGAGACGCAGCTGTCGTGTTTTACTAAATATGTCCCCTACAGTGTAGCAAAATCAGCCTCAGCAATGGCAGCCACCTCCATATTCACAGCCCGTTTTATTCTGAGTAAAGGTTAACTCTTTATGAATGCGCTGCAAAGCTGCCGGATGGAAAGTAATATTGAAACTGCAGCTGTCTCTTAAATGCTGTGCTATAAAACATTTGGCTGATGAGGATGAGCTCCATGTATATTTGTTACTAGTTTATACACGTTATATACTGGTGTCTACGGAGGCGTATTGCTACGGAGGCGTATTGCATTCACTTGAAGAAAAAAACAATCTACTCTGTTTTTCTGAATTAATGAGTTAATTTTCCATGAGAAAAAAAAATTTGCTCTGTTTTTCTGAATTAACGAGTTAATTTTTCATGAGAATTTTTTTTGCTCTGTTTTTCTGAGTTAATGAGTTAATTTTTCATGAGAAAAAAAGTTTTTCTCTGTTTTTCTGAATTAATGAGTTAATTTTTCATGAGAAAAAAAGTTTTTCTCCGTTTTTTTAAATTATGAGTTAACTCCTTAATTCAGAAAAACAGAGCAAAAAAAAATCCATGAAAAATTAACTCGTTAATTCAGAAAAACAGAGCAAAAAAAAAATCCATGAAAAATTAACTCATTAATTCTGAAAAACAGAGCAAAATATTTTTTTTCTCATGAAAAATTAACTCATTAATTCAGAAAAACAGAGCAAACTTTTTTTCTTATGAAAAATTAACTCATTAATTCAGAAAAACAGAGCAAAAACTTTTTTTCTCACGAAAAATTAACTCATTAATTCAGAAAAACAGAGCAAAAACTTTTTTTCTCATGAAAAATTAACTCGTTAATTCAGAAAAACAGAGCAAAATTTTTTTTCTCATGAAAAATTAACTCATTAATTCAGAAAAACAGAGCAAAAACTTTTTTTCTCATGAAAAATGAACTCGTTAATTCAGAAAAACAGACCAAAAATTTTTTTTCTCATGAAAAATTAACTCGTTAATTCAGAAAAACATAGCAAAAAAAAATTTTCTCATGAAAAATTAACTCATTAATTCAGAAAAACAGAGTAGATATTTTTTCTTCAAGTGAATGCAATACGCCTCCGTAGGTGTCAGTAGAATGTTGTTGTTTTTATATTCAGCTTGGATGCATTAAATTGATCAAAAGTAACAGTAAAGTCATTTATAATGTTAGAAAATATTTGTTTTCTAAGAATCCTGTGAACTGTTTTCAACATTGATGATAATCATAAATGTTTCTGGAGCATCAAATCATCATATTAGAGTGATTTCTGACGGATCATGTGACACTGAAGTCTGCATATTCAAATAGAAAATGGTTATTCTAATACTATTTCACATTATTACTGTAATTTTGATAAGTAAATAAATGCAGCATTAAAGGAGTAGTTCACTTTAAAAAAAAAAATTTGATGATAATTTACATCCAAGATGTCCACGTCTTTCTTCAGTCGAAAAGAAATTAAGGTTTTTGATGAAAACATTCCAGGATGTTTCTCCATATAATGGACTTCAATGGGGACCAAACGGTTCAAGGTCCACATGAGAGTTTCAGTGCAGCTTCAAAGGGCTTTAAACGACACACGATGATGAATAAGGGTCTTATCTAGGACCCTCGAGTCATGACTCGAAAAAAGATTTGTTCATTTTGATGAACGAGTTCAAACAGGAGAGTCACAACAGAGCAAGGCGAGCATTTGAGCTTATAAAACTTAATTTTTGGGAAAAAAAATTTAAATGAGCGATGGTTTCGCTAGATAAGACCCTTATTCATCGTCTGGTGTCGTTTAAAGCCCTTTGAAGCTGCACTGAAACTCTCATTTGGACCTTGAACCGTTTGGACCCCATTGCAGTCCATTATATGGAGAAAATCCTGGATTGTTTTCATCAAAAACCTTAATTTCTTTTCGACTGAAGAAAGAAAGACATGGACATCTTGGATGACAAGATGTTTTTAAAGTGAACTAATCCTTTAATGAGCAGAAGAGACTGCTTTCAAACACAAGTCCTGCTGACCCTGAACTTTTGAATTGTGTAGCTGTAATTTAGAGATTTATTATTTAGGAATAACTTGAGATTGGCTAACTTTTCAGGCATCGAGCCTCCGCGGGAATCCTTCAACCGCTGGCTTCTGGAGAGAAAGGTGTTGGATAAAGGTCCGGATCCGCTCTTGCCCAGCGAGTGCGACCCGATCATTTCCTCGTCCATGTTCAGAGAGATCATGAACGACATCCCCATCAGGTACTAAAACATCACTGTTTGTGCATAATTCAGTATGGAAATGCTTTTCTAACTTGCTTCCCAACAATGTTAGGCTCTCTCGCATCAAATACAAGGAAGAGGCCAGGAAACTCCTGTTTAAATATGCAGAGGCGGCCAAGAAAATGATTGACTCCAGGTAATTATTCGTGCTGGTCGCTAAGGTTTTGAGACTAACATGAACGTTGCATGAGAGAATATTTCATGTTTGCACAGAAATGCAACTCCTGACAGTCGGAAGGTGGTGAAGTGGAACGTCGAGGACACGATGAACTGGCTGAGACGAGACCATTCTGCCAGCAAGGAGGACTACATGGTACATTCTCACTTTTGTTCAGAGCTGCCTACCTAGACAGCATATTAAGGCGCACATGTGCATGACGGTAATGGATCCTTCCTCAGGATCGGCTCGAGCACTTACGGAAGCAGTGCGGCCCTCACGTGGCGGCTGTGGCGAAGGACTCTGTCGAGGGCATCTGTTCAAAGATCTATCACATCTCGGCAGAATATGTGCGCAGGATCCGCCAGGCTCACCTCACTCTACTTAAAGAGTGCAACATCTCAGGTATTTGAAATAAATCCTGTGGTGGGAAAAAGATGTGTTCTAACATTTAAAAGGCAGCTATTTTTTCATATTTAATTACTCAATTTATACTGTGACACATTAACATTATAAATGAGTGAGTTTCTATTGTTACATTGTTTTTTTTTTCTCTATTCAATAGTACTGTAGGCATGTGATGCTATCAAATTTTCATGTTACGATAATTGCTTAAGCATTTATCATGGTATACAGTATTATTTCAATATGATATTATCATATTGAAAAGTGTCATACTATAACCGGTTTGATAACTTTTTTCTTACAACAAAAAGAACTCTGAACATTTAAATATAATAAAACAATAAACAAAAATGTATCAAGTAAACAAATGTTTCAAAAGAATTATAAAGAACAATAGGTAACACTACAATAAGGTCCAATTAAGTGAACATTAGTTAATGCATTAACAATGAACGAGCAATAGCTGCATTTGTTACAGAAGTTATTGTTCTTTGTTAATGTTAAATAAGTACAACTACTCATTGTTAGTGTAGCCCTCAAAACGTATTCACTTTATAGCCCTGTAATTGTGGACAAATGTGGGCACAGAGGACTCCGGTGTGATCCTAATTTTTATTTATTATAAATGTTATATCACTGTCTTTGATAAAGTTTTGTCTGTCCATTTATGGTGTTTTTTTATTTTTGGGGGGTATTTTTGAATTTATTTACTTCAAAAAGTACCATATTTTCTAGGTAAATTATGCTTATTTTTATGTTTTATTTTTTTAACTACATTAAAATATCATTACAATAAGTTCTTAGAGCTCAAACCTAAAGATGAAGTGACTTTGCTGTCTTATTTTAGAATACAGTTTTTCCCATTCATTTCTATGGGTGCCCATTTTTGACCCAAATACAAGATTAAGGACGGTTTTTTCACCCACTTAACATTGTAGAATTGAGTCAAAAAAAAAAAGTGTGCCATTATAAAATAGATGATGCAAAGTGTTTTGCTTACACTTGCTGGTCTGAGTTACAGAATCACGCTGAGCCTCTGGTTGCATTTCATTATATAGACAGAAACCGCTTTCACATCTGCTAACAATGCGAATTTGCATTCAGAGTTTACACCTTTTGAGAGCAGTTGGCCATTTCCCAGGAAGACCCACCCTCCTTAGTGTGCAAGTTATCTCTAAACTCTTAAACTGTATTAGGGATGATTTTTTGCTGATATTTGCTCTTGGGTTGAGCCCCTCTGAACTACTCTTCTTGCTTTAAAGTGGACGGCACCGAGTCGACGGAGGTTCAGGACCGGTTGGTGTATTGTTATCCAGTCAGACTGTCCATCCCGTCTCCTCCTCAGCCGCGCGTTGAGCTGCACTTCGAGAACGACTTGGCTTGTCTGCGGTATAAAGGGGAAATGGTGAAGGTCAACCGTGGTCATTTTAACAAATTGGTGTGTACACGCTAACACAAGCTCAAAACCAATTAAAAGATTAATTCACTTTTTTTTTTTTTACTTTTGCTGATAATTGACTCACCCCCATGTCATCCAAGATGTCCACGTCTTTCTTTCTTCAGTCGAAAATAAATTAAGGTTTTTGATGAAAAAATTCCAGGATTTTTCTCCATATAATGGACTTCAATGGGGTCCAAACGGTTCAAGGTCCAAATGAGACTTTCAGTGCAGCTTTAAAGGGCTTTAAACGACACCAGGCGATGAATAAGGGTCTTATCTAGCGAAACGAGCGCTCATTTAAAAAATGGGGTCCAAACTCGTTCATCAAACTGAACAAATCTTTGACTCGAAAAAAGATTTGTTCGTTTTGATGAACGAGTTCGAACAGGAGATTCACGAACGCGCATCACAGAAAAGAGCAAGGCGAGCATTTGAGCTTATAAATCTACAACTTTTTAATTTATTTTTGAAATGACCGCTCGTTTCGCTTGATAAGACACTTATTCATCGTCTGGAGTCGTTTAAAGCCCTTTGAAGCTGCACTGAAACTCTCATTTGGACCTTGACCCGTTTGGACCCCATTGAAGTCCATTATATGGAGAGAAATCCTGGAATGTTTTCATCAAAAACCTTAATTTCTTTTCGACTGAAGAAAGAAAGACATGGACATCTTGGATGACATGGGGGCGAGTAAATTATCAGCAAAAGTTTTTTTTAAAAGTGAATCCATTAAAACCAGAAACTTACACTAAATTGGATTCTTATGTTGTTGCATTTTTATCTCTGGCATACACAGGAATTCCTTTATCGATACAGCTGCATAGATGACCCAAGGTTTGAAAAGTTCTTGTCTCGTGTGTGGTGCCTTATCAAAAGATACCAGGTAAGACTCAAAGTCACATGTATTTGTAAGCAATGAGGAAAGCAAATGCGGCATCAATGTGTTTCCACCCTCTTGTGGATTACAGGTGATGTTTGGCTCTGGTGTGAACGAGGGGTCTGGCCTGCAAGGGGCGCTACCCGTCCCCGTCTTTGAGGCTCTCAACAAAAAGTTTGGAGTGACCTTTGAGTGCTTCGCTTCTCCACTGAACTGCTATTTCAAGCAGTTCTGCTCCGCGTTTCCAGACATTGACGGCTTCTTTGGATCTCGAGGGTATGTGAATCTTGATTGACACACAATGAAAAGTGACCTTCCAACAGATAGGGATGTCACGGTACCAAAATTCCACTAGTCGGTACCGATACCATCTTGGTACCAATTTCGGCACCACAGCACTATTTTACAAATTGATTTAACTATTTGAAAAGATTTTTTTTTTTTATTAAATTCAATGACTTTATTATTTTTGACGGTAAATGTATGAAAGCATTGAAGGCTACGTGCTGTTTAAATGAAAATATTGACGATATTGAGAAATATTGCTTATAAAAAAATCAAGTGAAAAATAAGCAACCTTCTACGCACTTATTATTATTATTAGTAGTAGTAGTAGTAGTAGTATTTTTAATTAATGAAGTAGTTAAATCTATTGTACAGTAGCCTAATATAATTATTTCTGTCAATTTCTTTAAGTTAAACCAAACTTTTATTTTGTACGGGTTGCCGTGAAGACCTTTGAGTTTATGTGCGTGTGTGATATGACGATAGTTTTTCTCAAATGAAACGTTAAAATGCTCATTAAGTGACTTTTGGAGATGAATGGAGTCATGAATCATGTCATCATCTCGTAACATATTTTGGGTGAACGTGAACAGCGTACAGTATTACTGCCTGATGAATGTTACTGTGATTCTGGTGTCTGTAAACGCACACTCTCGGTTTAACTTCGCTCAATAGGGTGCCAGATTTCTATACAGCCATCCTGGAGAAAAAACAGATAAAATACACATAAACAGGCCTTAATATGTAGCGAAAAAACACCCAATCTGGCAACACACACCACCAGTGTCTGTTAGTATGTAGTCGACACAGCATCGAGGAGGCGTCCTATGATCATTTAAACAAGTTTTATGACAAGGTCGCTGAGGATGGGAAAAATATTACATTTACATTTCAAAATTGTGAAGTATGTATTCAATTTGTGAACTGAACTTTGAACTGGTTCATGTAGAAAGTGAACTTTCCCAACACTGTATATATGTTTGTGCCACAAATGAAATTAAATTATTAGGGCTGGGTATTGAGACAAATTTCACAATTCCATTCGATTTCGATTACGATTCGATTCAATATTGATTATTTTGGATATCAATTACAATAAATGGCAATTATTCTCAAGGGAATCAAATCTCTTTACTAATGCTGTAAACTATGGGAGTCTAGTTGTAGCCTATAGGCTTCATTAGTCTAATGAAGGTAATAATGAACTGTTTTGTGGCTATACAAACACTTAAATTACACTTTTATTTATATTTATAATAAGCAGATTAAATGAAATATAAACATTTAAATGGTGGCTGTCATAAAAACTTGCCAGATTTATTCAAATATGCATTAAATATTGAAGAACACTAACGAGTGTGGACTAACGAGTTTATGTGGGTTTTCTGAGGTAAATATGACGCTACATTGATTACAAGCTGTTTAACTGACGTCTTTCCACGGTTGAAACGCTGATTGAGCGAATCAATGAGACATGATACGGATTTCGATAAGTTGTACTCTATCTTTAACACACTTTCAGATGCTCATTCATGTTTATTTGGCGCTGTGACTGGTATTATTAACCCGGAAGAGAGATCAGCGCTGCCGCTTCTCTTGAGCCACAGCGCCAAAACGCTATTTATGTTTTTGAATTTCTAAAGAAAATGGACGTAATTTGAAAATTGAGACTTTGTTTCATATCAATAGTAACAAAGGACAAAGATTATTGCGATGTTTTTGGATGCGCGCAGCCGCGATACAATGTCCCATTCATTCAAATGAAACAGGACGACTAATCGATTCTTGAGATTTAAGAGTCGATATCGGTTCGTAAAAATGAGAATCGATTAATATCGAGAAATCGATATTTATTACCCAGCCCTACAAATTATAATTAATCTGTTATTGCCGTTGTATAAAAGCAAGCGTTACCGTTTGTCCTCACAGGCCGTTTTTCAGCTTCTCTCCGGCCAGTGGCTCATTTGAGGCAAACCCGCCGTTCTGTGAGGAGCTCATGGACAACATGGTGACACGCTTTGAGGTGTGTGACTCAAATTCATGAACCTTGAATATGGTGATATAAAATGCCCGTTACTGATTCTCATTGTGTTTATCTTTCTCAGGATCTTCTGGAACGCTCCAGCGAGCCTCTGTCCTTCATCATCTTCGTGCCCGAGTGGCGTGACCCGCCGACCCCTGCGCTGACACGGATGGAGTCCAGTCGCTTCCGAAGGCACCAGATGGTCGTGCCCCCCTTCGAGCACGAGTACCGGAGCGGCTCGCAGCACATCTGCAAAAGGTCAGACGTTTGTTTTGGTTGGGCTGGGAAAAACATTTTCAAATACAAAAGAAGTCAAACATGTCAGATACGCCTTTTTGTTGCTCTATATTGATGTAAAGAACTGATTTATGTGAAAAGTGCTTTAAAGGTTGACTCTTTTTTTTTTTTTTTACATAATATTGAGTTTAAATTGTATCACTGGGCAGCGTTTTGAATGTACATTTTTAAAAAAAAAAAAAGGAAAAGAGAAATTGTTGCTACAATTGGACTTGCGATTATAAACACTACAATGGTGTTTTTTTTTATTTTTTTGCCATGTTAATACGCATGTAGTAATTCGTATTGTATACTATCACTTTATTAGACCCAATCACTTCCATCTGTAAGTACGTATAGGTTTGTTTTTTTTTTCACTGGACTATATTGTCTTGGGAAATGGCTTTTATATTCGGTTTAAAAGCATTCCAGTGGTTTGACACGTAATGTAACCCAGTTTGCCATTTTTAAAATCCAACGTAACATCACATTGAGCATCGGGCACTTGTTGGATTTCCTAATCCCTGAGTGGATCACCAGCAAAACTGTAGATGTTGTACAGAACATGTTGTTTTCCCCACACAGCTGTTGTGAGTCTATTTGAAAAGAACACAAAAGATGTCTTTTTCACCATGATTTTCTTTTTTTTTGTTTTATTTTATTATTTAACTTTTTGGTTCTAAACTGTTAATGAATTATAGAATTTATGAAATAGTTGTTTTAACCCTTGTGCATCAATTAAAAAAAGTTACACATAGGTAAAAAGAGGACAAAAATGTCCATGTCAAAAAACTGTCATAAAAATGTGACGCTTTGGAGTTTGGTATCATTTTAAAGAAGACCCTTTGCAGATTATTGCTGATGTAAAAAAATAATAATAAGTAAATCCCCAAAAAAGTTATATAGGTATAAGTTTATGATAATTATTTATAAAAAATATTTTATATATTATATATATTTTATAAAACAGGTTGAACTCAAAACTGCAATAAAATCAAAGACATAAATCTAAATAGGTTGTGTTCCAAATTTTAGGATGATATCTCAAAAAATGAGCTTTCGGTAACAGTTTGTTTGGGTGTAGTAACATATTTTCCCCATTGGGTGGCAGCAAAACCCCACTGGAGCTCACAGTGATTGGATTTGAATTTGCAGTTTTTTTCTCTCTCAGTATTACAAACACACACATGCGCACACACACACATACTAACCACACTCCGACATCCATACCAACACACCCACACAAATATTGTTGCCTAATTTATCCAGTTGGCTCTATAATATGCCGAACCAGAAAACAGGAATAAAGCGAAATTTGTTTATAGGCCAAACATAAAAATAAATGGCACCATGTGATAAAAAATAGTAAAAAATAAAATTTTGAAGCCTTGCCAACAGAATGAAAGCCTCTTAACAAAGATTGCATAATTTTATAGTTAACTGAACCGGGGATTAAAAATGTCAGTTTTAATGGGTTTCAATGGGGACGTTTTTGTCCAAAAGGCGCTATGAGGGAGTATTTTTTGTACCTAATGCAAAAAATATTTTTTTTAAGAAAATGACGGTGAAATAGTAAAATTCCAATAAAAATAAACACCTGTGCCAAGTTTTTTGCAGTTAGCTTTAACACAGGCAAAGTGATCAAAAAAACAAAACTGAAAAGGACAAAAATGTCCATAAGGATGCACAAGGGTTAAACTAAACCAAAGTGTTATTAAAAAAGGAGGAAATGATCTTGTATCTTTAAAGTAGAACCGTGTACGATTGCATCAAGTAATGCATAAAGTGTAACCAGCAAAAACATCCATTTATCCATAACTTTATTTTTATAACTCATATTTGCCCCAAAATGCCACTTAAGCCCCTCGGGCTCCAAGCCCTAAAATGAAAAACGGTGGAGTATCCCTTTAACGTGTAGGTGAATTGCCCTAATGTGAGACATTTTATATTGCGATGTGTAACTAAAACATTAAATCCACAACCAATACCATTTTAAAACCCCCAGTATGTCTTCTAATCAAATCAAAAGAGAAAATTCAGATAAGCCATTCATAAGAGAAATTATAGACATATTAGTGCTCTCCAAATTTGTTAAAACTCTGTCATTAGCCTTCGGATGGTCCTGTTTGATGATTGCTCCACCCTCAAATATGATTAGACATTTGATAGGACATGTGATTTTGATCACATTGATTTGATTTGATTTGATTTATTGGTTTATTTAAAAGGGGACAGTGCAATTTCACAAAACGCATGAACAAACATGGTTAAAAAAGCCAGAATTAGCCAAAAGGCTATTTTTCATCTGTAGTCCCCTGGCCAAGATGTAAAAAAGCATCACAATACAAACAAGAAAATACATTTATAGGTCTATAGCAAATATCTAAATAACACTATAAGATAACATAGGGTACACTATGCCTATTACAATAATAAAATACACAAAAACACATTTACAAAAAGACTATATATTAAATATATAATACAGCTCTTGGTTCGGCTTTTAATGTTGGCAGACATAATTGTTAATAAGCCAAATTTTCACGTTTTTTGTAAAAGCCTTGTAAATATTGAGCTGTCTAACCTCCTCAGGTATACATGACACCACAGCTTTGTCTAACCCATATTTTCACCTACAAAACAGTAAACCTTAGGTGTCCCACACTAGGGCAATTCACCCTAAATAAAATTTCTCAATGTAAGATTTTGGTCCCATCACCCACCTTGCTCTATTTCCTTGTTCTAGTGGTGTTTCATTGCTTGTTTACTGCACAAAACGGATG
This sequence comes from Pimephales promelas, assembly GCF_988280905.1. Lineage (NCBI taxonomy): Eukaryota > Metazoa > Chordata > Actinopteri > Cypriniformes > Leuciscidae > Pimephales > Pimephales promelas. The sequence continues at coordinate 37,975,022 of NC_142776.1, forward strand.
TTTTAACTTTCCTGGCTTTGTGTCTCTCAGAGAAGAGATGTACTATAAGGCCGTCCATGGAACCGCAGTCATTTTCCTCCAAAACAATGCCGGCTTTGCCAAATGGGAGCCCACTACGGAGAGGATCCAGGAGCTCCTGGGGGCGTACAAGGTCTCCGGGCGTTCGTTGCCCTCCCCTGGTCCCTCTTCAACCAGTACCGGAGATAAAGACTCCAAACCGGCCCAGGAACGAACCCCTAGGGGTCAAGACAACAGCAGTCCTGTTGACAAGACTGCACCGGACACAACAAACATTTAGACACGGCGCTGGGCGTGTGGACACGTGTATGTATGTTCATGGGATCGTATGAGAGGTGTAATATTTGGTTTGGGTGTTCACGCGAGAAGACTCGTGTCTGTTTACTTTCTTCCGCATCTATTATTTAATATTATTTGTTTTAGAGGTTTGATTCTCATTTTTTTTATCAGTGTATAGATAGTTTGGTCACTTTTTTTTGTTTTTTAAGAGATGGTAAATGTAGTCAAGCATATCATATTCTTTCTTTTTTGTTGCTGTCGTTGGCCTTTTTGGATACGTCTCATCAAACCATGTCATTTCACACCAAGATCAAGAGAAAAATATTTTGCATAAAGAAAATGAAGCGTTTTAACTTCAATAACATCATTTTCATTCATTATACAGTGATTATTTACTGTATTATTACAGTTTAAAGGCTACTGTTACAATGCTATTTAAAAATTAAATGAAATGTATTAGCATTGGGGTATCTTTACTGAAATACATTCTGCATACTTTTTTTTCCCCATTTATAATATATAGAAATGAAGAGTTCAGATGCAAAAGCCTCTAAGTGCCATTTAAAATTTTCTTCTAGAATGATCATTTTTACCAAGCTTGTATATTTAAGTTCAGTGATTTCACTTAAATGGCAATGATAATTACCTATTAATTGTTATTTAAGTGAAATCACTGAACTTAAATATACAAGCTTGATAAAAATCATCATTTAAAGAAGAAAATTTCAAATGGCATTTAGAGGCTTTTGCATCCGAACTCTTCAAATATTGTAACAATGCATAAAAATAGGCTTCATTTTCCAAAACAAAATAACATTTCTTTCCGCTGCTTTTGGAGTGAAACATGACGGGCTTTGTGACGTTCACGCTTTAACGTTATGCTTTTCTCACTGGCAGGAAGATGAAGCTGAATATGAATCTTTTTCGATAATTCTGTGTCAGAAGACGATCGGCGATCAGGCAGCTATGTTTAAAAGCCTTCATCATGACATCATGCTTCTCGGATCAATAGTTGGCTCCTGTTACACCCATTTGATAGGCGTTCCTTTCCAAGTGGAGTGGTTATGTTTGGTTTCTTCATGATAGAATATGAATTGTACGTGATGATAAAAGAAATGCAGAAATCTGCAGTTAAATCCAGCCCGTTTTCTTTTATTCCTAAAATATTGTACAGAACACAATAGCAAATCTGAAATAGTTTTTTGTACCTTTATTGCGCTCTTCTTTTCTGTACAGTACAAGCCTGTGTGAACCTTAAGTCCTATCGTGGCATTCCGGGTCACATCAATTGTAGCATTTAGCGAGTGGAAAAAGACAATTTCTTATTAGTTACGAAAGCATTATTCCAACGGTTTGTGGTTTTATTGAAAAATGATTTAGCTCCTAAATATGCCGTACGCCCCTCGTTTTTCTCCGGTGAGTCTACCTCTCATTTCGGGTGTTTTATAATTGAGAGCACCGACACCTGGAACGAAACTCGAACGAAGAAAAGCAAACAAACTTCTTCTAATAAATGCATCGGCGTCCGGTTATTCGAATTGGTTGCTATTGCCTTGATTTCGTGTATGTGAAAAGTGCTTTAAAAGTTGACTCTTTTTTTTTTCTAATCATAGAAATTTGTTTACATAATATTGAGTTTAAATTGTATCACTGGGCAGCGTTTTGAATGTACATTTTTAAAAAAAAAAAAGGAAAAGAGAAATTGTTGCTACAATTGGACTTGCGATTATAAACACTACAATGGTGTTTTTTTTTTTTTTTTTTTTGCCATGTTAATACGCATGTAGTAATTCGTATTGTATACTATCACTTTATTAGACCCAATCACTTCCATCTGTAAGTACGTATAGGTTTGTTTTTTTTTTCCACTGGACTATATTGTCTTGGGAAATGGCTTTTATATTCGGTTTAAAAGCATTCCAGTGGTTTGACACGTAATGTAACCCAGTTTGCCATTTTTAAAATCCAACGTAACATCACATTGAGCATCGGGCACTTGTTGGATTTCCTAATCCCTGAGTGGATCACCAGCAAAACTGTAGATGTTGTACAGAACATGTTGTTTTCCCCACACAGCTGTTGTGAGTCTATTTGAAAAGAACACAAAAGATGTCTTTTTCACCATGATTTTCTTTTTTTTTTTTATTATTATTTAACTTTTTGGTTCTAAACTGTTTATGAATTATAGAATTTATGAAATAGTTGTTTTAAACTAAACCAAAGTGTTATTAAAAAAAGGAGGAATTTATCTTGTATCTTTAAAGTAGAACCGTGTACGATTGCATCAGTAATGCATAAAGTGTAACCAGCAAAAACATCCATTTATCCATAACTTTATTTTTATAACTCTCTTTTTGTTCTTTGTTTTCTTACAAAAAGTGTGTTTAGGTTTTTATTGTGCATGACCTGATATTTTGCATTACAAAAAAAAAAAAAAAAACCAACAATATATAAATTGTACAAATCTATATTGTTTAGTTAGTTGTACGCTTTGCCACACTAGGCTTTTAAACGATTTGCATTTATCAGTCATGTTGATTGATTTATATTTGGTCGCCATTGCGTTTGTTGATTCAATGTCCTTTAAAATGCCATGAATGTCTCCCCTGTAATCTTATTCTGAAAAAGACAAAGATTCAGTGAATGTAAATATGTCTGTGCTTATATAATTTGTTTCTTCTACCTGTATATTATCCGTGTTGTGGCATTTCCCATCACCTAAAGTGGTATAAAGATTTTCCTCTGAATCAGAAAAGCTCTCAGTAAAATATTGAAATCATAAACCTATCCCTGGCTATCTCTGTTATTATATTTATGATACAGACTTGGTCTTGGCTGGTGCTCACACAAGTGTCTTCTGCTTGAAATTTGTTGAACAAAAAGTACCAATGGTATTACGTATGGGAAATTGCACCGTGGTAATCTTGTAGTTCTGTGCAATTTCATAGTACATATTGTAGTTATTTAGTGGCATTGGGGCACGTTGACGGCTAACGTATTTTTTTTTTTTTAACGACATAGATACCTTTGTGTGAAATACACACCGATAGCAAATCGTGAAAGTATGGCGTTGTATTGAGAACAGTTTTATATTAGAAATGTAACATTTGTCGAGAAAATATTTCTCTGAACTGAAATGTCGCCACAACAATAATGGCCGCCCGATCTGTGTGAGCGAATCTGAAGTGTGGCCACGCCCATGATCGGGATACGCATGCGCACCGCAGAACTCAGACTTTTATTTTGAAATCAATGACAGAAAGTGCGATCGTCGATTACATTCTTGGTTACGTCACTGCATTGTTGAGCTTGAGGAAGCGACTGACAAATCATCGAGCTCGCGAACTTTGACAAACAGTGACTTTTCTGATTATTTCAGTGTGTCTAAATGCATACCGTTAAACCGGTTATTCTCAATGCATATTTGTAGTAAAGTTTAAAGGGGTGTGAATTAGCTCTTCAGCTCTCTGACTGCAGTGAGTTGCTGTCAGGTCACAGTGACAGTGAAGTGCAACACTTATCGATCAACATCAAGAAACCCCTGGAGCTTCTCCATCGATCTTCATTGATTGTGAGTGATGGGGGCCCACAGGAGCGAGGGACGCCGGGAATGGCTCCAGCAGGACTTCACTGAGCAGCAGGTACAGACAGCGGTGAGTCAAACACCATCATCATCTTCATCATCATCATCATTCTCTCATCATAACCGAGCATGAAACTTGTAAAGAACATTTCCGGGTCATGTTTCCTCCCATAAGAAAAAGAGAACACATATTTTGCACAAAGAAAATTAATTTTCTGATGGTTGAGCACCCAGATTCTTATTACTGGAAAGTTTTATCTAATTATTTATTTTTATTTTATTTTAATTTTATTTTATTTTTATAATTTTTATTTTTAAGAACAAATAAGTTTCATTCTTCAGGTGTACTTACTACTCAACCTCTAAAACATATATATATATGTATGTGTGTGTGTGTGTGTGTATTAGGGCTTTCAAACGATTAATCGCATCCAAAATAAAAGTTTGTGTTTACATAATATATGTGGGTGCACTGTGTATCATTATTTTGTATATATATAAATACACACATGCATGTATATTTAAGAAAAAATATTATTTATATATAATATAAATTATATATAAATCTATATACATGAAAATATGTCTTAAATATATACGAGCTTGTGTGTGTATTTTTATATACATACATACACACACACACACAAAATAATTATACACAGTGCACCCACCCACATATATTATGTAAACAAACTTTTATTTTGGATGCGATTAATCGTGATTAATCGTTTCACAGCCTATGCATATAAATGTATATGAGCTGTAAATCAAAATGCTAAGTATTAAAGGATTGCACTGTCTGTCAAACCATCCTTGCAACTTACAACTATAAATTGAGCATTAAACTGTACAGTATGTGATCATCCTGCATAAAAAGTATAGTTTCTTCAGTAATAATAATATATTATCCACTTTAATGGCAGAATCCCTGGAACATCATGATCAAACACAGACAGGTGCATCGCAGGGGACGGCGCTCACAGATGACCGTTAGGTAAGTCCGCTAATGTGTGTTTCAAGATTAGTTTCGCCTATCGACATCTGTGGCTCTTTCAAAACACTGTCATTGTGTGCAGCTACACAGATCCCGTCATATCCATGGACCTTCTGCGGACCGTTCTGCAGCCCAGCTTCAACGACGACATCCGTGCGGTGTTCAGAAAATATATGAAGGTGAGTGACCCATGCCTGTTTTGGGACTGGATGTGTGTGTGTGTGATTAAATCGCTCTGATCGTGTTTGTGTTTACGGCACAGTTTTTTGAGAAGGCGGCCAGCAATGTGAAGGAGAACGTTGGTGGAGACGTGCAGCCGGATCAGCTTATCAGAGATGCCTGCAGAAACTGCCTGGAACATGTAAAACATCATTTCTACACACGTTTGGCTAAAAGTTTGTGGAAAATTGAACAGGGAATTGTTCTGTTTTAGGCAAAGCTGATTTTTCCTGATGCGGAGAAAACGGCTCAGAAGCCCAGTGTCGACGCCGCAGTGAAGGTGAATGTGATCCAACTTATGCAATTCATTGAGAATTTATATTGACATTTTTTTATTAAAGAGGAATAGCCCCTTGAGATGAGCCATCTCGTTTTCGAGGGGGTCCTCGATTCTAGATTCAAAAAAATAAAAAAACTGACCTTACAGCAGCTGGAATTTAACATAACAAATAGCAAAAGCCAAAAACAAATACACAAGAAAAACAAACAAACAAACAAACAAACAAAAAAAAGTAGTACTATACAGCTAAATATATAAGCCAAAACAAAACAAGACATTCATTCATACAAGACTCCTGAAATTTAATTTCAGATGTCAAAGTTTGCATGAAAAACTATAAATAAATCTGATATTTTTTTTAGTTCTGATGTATTTTATATCAGTTAAACATTGTTGTTTTCTGGGTTTCTTATTGTTTTTTGTCGTTTGTTCGTTCCACAGCGTTCACGGCAGCCAGACGACACATCCGGTCAGAGAGACAGCCCTATCCCTAAGAAGGTGAAGGGGGAGAAACACACACACACACACACACACACTCAGTATCTCTCTCTCTCTCTCTCTCTCTCTCTCTCTCTCTCTCTCTCTCTCTCTCTCTCTCAATTTAATTCAAATTGCTTTATTGGCTTGACTACATATTACAATATTGCCAAAGCTTGTAACACATTGTATAAAAATAAAGAATAATAATAAAGTATTATAACAACTTAAATTTAAATGTGCAAATTAAATTATTTGCACAAATTAACAGTGTAACAGATTATAATTTCTGTGAACATTTGATACCACAGTGTTTTGACGTGTGTGTTTGTGTATATATATACATATCTATATATAGAGATAGAGATATATAGACCATTTTGCAAGATGTAAACAACACTGGTCCAGAAACACTTCCTGTTTCAGTTTTTTAACACTACATAAAAGCTGGGATAAAATACAACCAACAGAACATTTAAAACTGAATCAGAAAGTTAAACAAACATCTTTAAGATGTTTTCTTTACATGTGAAATAAAGAAAACAGTTACAAACTGAAACAGGAAGTGTTTCTGGACCAGTGTTGTTTACATCTTGCAAAATGGTCTGTATACACACACACACACACAATACTGAGGGTCACTGTGGTGGACATTATGGAAACACACTAAGGTCTCACACACTCGCTATTGTTCTAAATACCCACAATAATAACTAGATAATCTTTGTTTCTGTTCAGAGGAAAGGTCGTCCTCCTGGTCCAGTTGTACAGTACGACAGAACGGCCCAGTACAGCACTCCGTAAGTTTCCCGAAAACCTTTTATTAATCTGATTTCTCCATATATGAACTATTCAAGCCTTTGACATTTTAAAGCATTTTCCGTAGAGCGAAACCCAAAGTATCCGAGCCAATAAAGAGAGAAGGACCTAAGGTAGATATAATCTGTGATTGCTTTAAAATGGCATAATAATTGATACTGAACTGATTATGTAATATTAATGTGTCGGTGTTGATGTCTGTATAGTGGAACCCATCCAGACTGAATGAGAACAGCACATTCGTTCTGGGATCCAGGGCAAATAAGTAAGTGTACAAAGGTTTGGTCTTTTTTTACTATAGCTGACATTAAAGGGGTAGTTCACCCAAAAATGAAAATGATGTCATTAATGACTCTCCCTCGTGTCGTCCCAAGCCCGTCAGGCCCTCCGTTCATCTTTTAGATTTAGTCCGAGAGCTTTCTGTCCCTCCATTGAACATGTGTGTACGGTATACTGTCCTTGTCTAGAAAGGAAATAAAGACATCATCAAAGTAGTCATGTGACACCAGTGGGTTAGTTACAATGTTTTGAAGCATCGAAAATACATTTTGTTTCATTTGGTATTGTGTTTCGGTTCTGTTGTGGATCAGAACGAGGTCTGACGGGCTTTTTTTTTTTTTTTTGAAGAAACATGTAAATTTACAAATACATTCAGGAGAACATAAAATAGGTAAAGCAAAGACAAATTATACAGAATAATTCCAAATCGAGTGCCATAAAATAATTATATTACATTACACAATTATAAAACATAAATTAAAACAAATAAAATAAGCAATGTATGATATAAAGCTGTTTAATCTTGACTATCAGATCCAATACAAAATAATTGGACATATATTTTCAGGAATCTATTGCATTTTTTTATTGCTAGACAAACTAAAAGATTTAAGCAGTGAGTCTACTTCAACCAAGGTCTGACGGGCTTGGGACGATATGAGGGTCATTAATGACATCATTTTTGGGTGAACTAACTAACCCTTTAACATTAAACATGTGATTTGGATGTATTCGTTTAACAAATCGAAATAATTTCAGGGCTTTGGGAATGGGCGGTACAAGAGGAAGAATCTACATCAAACACGCAGAGCTCTTCAAGGTATTTTATTTTATTTGTACTTTTTTCTGAGCGTTGCTAAAGCCGTTTCTGTGTTCATGTGGAAGGAGCCGTAATATCTTCTGTGTCTCAGTATGCCGCTGATGCTCAGGACAAACATTGGCTTTCAGAAAGACAGCACATGAGAGCCACAGGTGGAAAGATGGTGAGAAAATTGTGTTTGTTTAGTTTTCTTTTTCTAAAAAAAGCAGTAAATTACAATTCTTCATCATCCTATTTTAACTGTTACTCTTCTCAGGCGTATCTGCTTATAGAAGAGGATATTCTTGATCTTGCCCGAAGTGATGACTACAAGTAAATAAACCCATTTTCTTACTAAATCAAACTTCTACATAAATGTTAGTATAAAAGCTTGTATCTGCCACGGAATAAAGCGAATTAAACGATAATTGGTTTTTAAACGACTTTTTAATTCTCAGAACTGTGAGATAAATTTCAATTAAACTGTGAGGAAAAAAAGTCAGAATTGTGACATTGCGAGTTATTTTTTTCTCTCTCACTATTCTGACTTTATTTCTTGTAGTTGCGAGTTTATATCTCGTAATTCTGACTTTATAACTCGCAAATGTGAGTTTATCGTTCAAATTTGAGGAAAAGTCAAAATTGCGAGTTTATATCTCATAATTCTGACTTTATATCTCGCAATTTTGAGGAAAAGTCAAAATTGCAAGTTTATATCTCGTAATTCTGACTATCTCGCAATTGTGAGTTTATCGTGTAATTTTGAGGAAAAAGTCAAAATTGTGAGTTTATATCTCACTTTATAACTCACGATTGTGAGTTTATCATGCAATTCTGAGGAAAAAGTCGAAATTGCGAGGTTATATCTCATAATTCTGACTTTATAACTCGCGATTGTGAGTTTATCGTTCAATTCTGAGGAAAAGTCAAAATTACAAGTTTATATCTCGTAATTCTGACTTTATAACTCGCAATTGTGAGTTTATCGTGCAATTCTGAGGAAAAAGTCAAAATTGCGAGTTTATATCTCGTAATTCTGACTTTATAACTCGCGATTGTGAGTTTATCGTTCAATTCTGAGGAAAAAGCCAAAATTACAAGTTTATATCTCGTAATTCTGACTTTATAACTCGCGATTGTGAGTTTATCGTGCAATTTTGAGGAAAAAGTCGAAATTGCGAGTTTACATCTCATAATTCTGACTTTATAACTCGCAATTGTGAGTTTATCGTGCAATTCTGAGGAAAAAGTCGAAATTGCGAGTTTACATCTCATAATTCTGACTTTATAACTCGCAATTGTGAGTTTATCGTGCAGTCCTGAGGGAAAAAAAAGGTCAAAATTGCGAGTTTATATTCTGACTTTTTATAACAGAATTGTGACTAATTGTGTGTCGCAATTACCTTTTTTTTTTATTCGGTGGAGGAAACAAGCCATATGTTAGTGGGAACATACTGTACATCATTATATTTTCTCTGAATTCAGGGACTGTCCTGACCTGAAGCTGGATGAATTGAAACCATTTACAGTGCCCATTTGGATGGTGGAGAAGATGCAGAAGGCAATGGAAGCACAGAAAACAGAAAATGATCTTGTCATGTAATGCCAAACTCGCCAGGCAAGTCGATAGACCACGGACACTCCTCAGTGTTATCAATTTAGCATAACTGTAACTTTTTGTTGTTTGCTTGGCGATGTACACTGTAGGCACACGCATTACCCAGGAATTGTTGTGTCGGAGGTTTATTTGGCAAATCAGATTTCCACATTTTATTTAATGGTACAGATTTGCTTTTTTGTTTTTTCATGAATTTGTATTTAAAGAATTAAATATCTACTGAGGCACAGATATAGAGCCTTAATGATTTTTTAAATTCTGTGGTTAATAGACATTTTGTATGTTTGTTTAGTGTGTGTTTTTTCCTGCACATTTATCGTATTTTTTAAACAAATAGATTTTATGAATTTATCATTGTTTGTCATATCTGCTTTAAAAGGGAGGTTACTTGGTCATTAATTCCCCCCCTTATTTCTTGCTTTTTAAATGCACAGCTTTATTCTAAAGAACAAAAACAAAGAAGCTAGTTACTTCCTCTTGCAGCATCATTACACAATGGAGCTGTGATATTTTTACCCAAGCATCTTTTGTATTATTGCATTTAAAAAAGAAGAAATGAAAAACTTTACCTTTACCCAATTTTCTGTCTTATTAAAAGTGGGGGGGGGAGTATTTAAATTATTTTCTAAATGAATTTCATACCTGTTACACACATGTCTATTATATAACTGAAAATGTACGGTTTATTATTGTATGTAAATTAAATTACCAATAAATGGTTTGTGCTAAATGGTGTTTTCAAATTAATTCTCATCAAAGTTTGTTTTAGATTTTTAAGAATGACTCAAGGTGCGTCCATTCGACAGAGTCCCTACGCAGTGTTCACTGCTCCCTACTTCCTGTATATCAGTTGAAGTGGACTTCACTGACTTCCTGTGAAGTGATGTATCGATGTTCCCTTATTCCCTATGCCGTTTTTAGTGCCCTTCGAACTGAACATGTTCGTTCCCTTCGAATTGGAATCTCACTTAAGATGGCGAAATACCCTGTTAAGTCCACTTCGCAGTCCACTACGGTCGAATGGAACGCACCTTCACACTAGTCAACGGTTATAGACGCGCCCACCTAGCTGTATCAACCAGTAAGATCAAAGTGTTTTGTACCTATCTTGAATGCTCATTGGTTGCTATGGGATCGCTTTGTGCGTCATCTTTGCTTCTGATTGGCTGAAACGGTGATTAGGCGGAGAGTTCCGTTTGGTAACCTAAGTTTAAACAGGGGGCGGGATGATGTGATTTAAAAATTCGTTCAAGCATCGGTAAGTGTTGTCGACTCTACTGAACACAGCCGGTAATATACATATCATGTCAAATAATAGCCTACTGCTATGAAGTTATATTTAAAGTTTGATTCGGCACATTTGAATAGATTGCTGTATAAATTGGTTTGTTTATGATTGTATTAGCGCGTTCGCCAACTCGATCTGTTAACTGACGAGTGGGTTTTTGTTGTTCATATTTCAGCTTTAGATAACTCATGATCTGCATTCGTTGTTTCGATAGTTTTATAAATGCTTGTATTTTATTAAAATTAAGTCACGTAGGTTCGTTTAGGGTTATGTATCTGCTAGTTATATTATTAGTAACTTACCTCACATCCAAATGAGAACCCGTTTAACGTTAAGTTAGTCTTTGAGCACGAATTCGAAGCATTTCTGTCTTGTTTGTCAGTTTAAAAGATGAATTCGATTCAGCTTCGATTTCCATCGACTGTATTAGTTAGTTAGTTTAGCCTGGTTGACGAAGCTCGCTATCCCAATGTGTAACGTTACAGGTAAACGTGTTTTCTGTGATCGATGTGCGCATTTATAAATCTATTTTCCTCAGATCCGACGATGGCCTCTCAGAACATGGACCCCGCCGCCTCAACAGCATCTCTGAAGGGCAGCGAGACGAGTACAAGTGTGTCGAAAGGATCCGTCTCTAAAAGGTTTGATTGTAAAGATATTACTTTTAAATTTAGTGAAACCTCGTAACGTTATGTGTGACACAAATCATGGGCCATTCTCTGAAAGAAATGCACGTAGGATTATATCGGAAATATTTTCATAACTTGGAATCAATTCTAATGAGATCAATAAGATATCCTGTTACAACTGGATTCCCATAACCTTGTTTTATGCTTATTTGGTTCGGGAAACATTGTCGTCTTTATCAGAACCGAATTTGTCTTGAAATTGTGTTTATAGTACGTTACTGGAATTAAACAATACCACGTGAGCAAGTGTAACGTTACTGCTGTTATGAGTGTCATTGCGAGTTTAATAAACAAGTTAGAGTAAATTGTGTTTCTGAGTCTGACAAAAATTGTTTATTTATTCCCCTTTCTGTCAGAAATGGTTGCTTAAGAATTCAAAGCATCAAACTGTATATTGGGAGTTTCAGAATCCTTAAAGTTTAAATGCATTGTGAATGTTTATGTTATTGGTAATCATATTGGTCCTATCCAGAGCTGTAATTTATTTGTATTTATTTTCCTCATAGGGTCCTTTTTTTTTTGTAATTCATATTTCATTAGAATCTATTAGGGCTTTTATGCCTAGGGGGTGCTGTTTCACTACTGTTAATTCCACATTTAACACTTACATTTATCTTGGCATCTGAAAATGACACTGCAATCAAAAAAATCCATTAGTAATCGGATTGACGGTTCAATCGGACTGAAAATGTAAACGCCTTAATCTAACCAAATGGAATTGATGATCGTATTGAAAGGGGTGGTTTATTCCTTTCTAATCCGATCCAGAGAACATGTAAACACTTGATTGAATTGAAAAAGAAACTGAAAGGACTGTGCATGTGCAATGGTGTAATTGAATCAAAAAGGTGTGCATGTAAAGAAAGCCACTGTACAAAGAAAATATTTAAGCACTTATTTTTCTTATTCACATTAATGTTCAATGTCACCCCTTTCCCTCTAGGCTTCAGCAAGAGCTGATGACGCTAATGGTAAGGCCTTTATGTAACGCAGGTATTCTGTGTAGTCTCTTTTAAGGGATAGGTCACCCAAAAATTTTAATTCTGTCATTTACTCACCCTCAACCTGTTCCAAACTTGTATGAATTTGTTTCTTCTACTGAACACGAGTTCTTTTGATGAATGTCAGAAACTAAACAGTTGATGCATCCCATTGATTTCAATATAAGTTTTTCCATTAGGGATGCACCGATATGAAATTTTGGCCGATACCGATAATTCTTTATATTTGAAAGCAGATACCCGATATATCAGCCGATGAACTTTAATCCAAATTTTTTTCTAATTTTGAGAGCCTGATTACAAAAACAAAAGTCTCACAACTAAATCCATGTCCATGTTATAGTATTGTATAGCCAATATGACGATTTATCGGCTTTAATATATCGGCCGATACCGATATTCTGGCCGATATATCGTGCATCCCTATTTTCCATGATATGCAAGTCAATGGGATCCATCAACTGTTTGGTTACTGACATTCTACCAAATATCTTCATTTGTGTTGCGTAGAAGAAAAATATTCATACAGGTTTGGAACAACATGTGGGTGAGTAAATGACAGAATTTTCAATGCCTTTAACTGTTGTTTAACGCAATGCTTTGTCAATGCAGATGTCAGGAGACAAGGGTATTTCAGCGTTTCCAGAGTCTGACAATCTCTTCAAATGGATCGGCACAATAGATGGAGCTCAAGGAACGGTGGGACTCGGAGTTGTCAGGATTCTTGCATACAATATACGAATCTTGTTTTTATGAGAGTCCTGCATATATCTGTTTCCTCCCTGTTTAGGTTTATGAAGGTTTGAGGTACAAACTTTCACTGGAGTTTCCTAGCGGCTACCCCTACAACGCCCCTCGGGTGAAATTCGTCACTGCTTGCTTCCACCCGAATGTTGATGAGAACGGTTTCATCTGCCTAGACATTTTGAAGGACAAGTGGTCCGCACTTTATGACGTTCGCTCCATACTGCTGTCCATCCAGAGTCTACTAGGCGGTAGGTTCTGCTTTCACGTGAGAAACCAAGATTTGCCTCGCTTTCACATGAGTTGGAATTTGAATTGATTGTGATCTTCAGGGTGTTTAATTGAAATTAAACGATTACAGTATGATTTCATTTACTTTGCCAATGCCTATTTATCCCCTTATATGTAGAATCTAGAGCCCGACCGATAAAGGATTCTGAAGGCCGATACAAATATTTGTTGGTTTTAAAATCCAATATTCCGATATATCGGCCGATATTTTTTATTTTATCTTTTTCAGGAACGCACAACAAAACATTAACAGATTTCCCTAACATTAGTTATTTGTAGTTATGTATGGGTTTTAATTAAAATAATATGATAATGCATTTTAAAAAGAAACTTGTTTCTTTTATTGTCGCGACAGAACAGAGGTGGAATCAAAGCTCATTAATTAATTAACAACGCTCATTAAATTCCACTGATGATGGTGGCATTAGCTAGCTTTGTGGTTAGCTAGAATGTGTTGCGCGTTATAAACGAGTGTTGCCAACAGGCCAGGGGTGTTATAGAGTGCCCTCTGGTGGACAAACTTGTACAACTCCAACATGACATGGTCGGCCTGCCGATATATCGGTCTGGTTCTAGTAGAATCCTTTAATTCAAGTCTTAATTAATTTTATGTGAACTACTTTCTGTTAGTATATAAAGTAGCATATCTGTTTTCTGATTTGGTCTTTAAAGTAATTTACCGCTGTACATGTGAATTCTGTTTTTTAGAACCCAACAATGATAGTCCGATGAACACTGCAGCTGCTGAACTATGGGATGACCAGGAAGGTAAGAGAACATGCCAAAATGAAGCCGTTGTTTGAAACTTTAGTGTTTTTACACAATTATGCCATAAACTGACATGTTTCGAATCACTTGTTGCAGCCTTCAAAGCCCATTTGCACGCAACCTACAAGAATTGAACAAATGTCTGCCTCTTGTTTTACCTCTTCATATACATAATGTCAATGTTCTGTAATGTCTTTGTGTATATTATTTCTGTGTTGTATTAAATTTGCCTTAATAAAATGCTGAATGAAATGTGCCTACTTATTAGAATTAAAAAAAGGTTGGAAATAAGACCATAATGTTTCCTTTTGTTTTATTTTTACAGTATTAAATAACATTGCCACCAGATGGTCTTAAAGGAGTATTCACTTAAAAATATAAATTGTCATTTACTCACCCTAAGTTGTTTCAAACTAGTATGATTTTTTTTTTTTTATTATTATTATTCTGCTGAACCCAAGAGGACGATATTTTGATGACTGTCGGTAACCAGACAGTTGGACCCCATTGACTTTCATGGTATTTTCTCTACTAGTATGGAAGTCAATGGGATCCATCAACTCTCTGGTTGCTGACATTCTTCAAAATATCTTCCTTTTGTGTTCAACAGAAGAAAGAAATTCATACCGCTTTAAAACCACTTGAGGGTGAGTAAATGATGACAGAATTTAAATTAAGTGAACTAGTCATTTAAAAAGTAGATTGACCAACTAGTTGTTAGTCGATGGGTAATCAGTCTTACTTTTAAGATTCAAATGAGACCAAGCAACTTTATTTAACTGATGTAAAGTTATGCCCAGTCTTAAAGAGAAAATAATAGATGACTGACTTGTAAAGCTAATCTAAGCATCTTATGCAACCAGCCACAAAAAATAATTATAGTCTGAAAGATGATCAAAAGAAAGGGATAGTTCACTTTGAAATTAATTTTTGGTATGTTTTAGCTTACCTCAAGGGCATCCAAGATGTAGGTGTCTTTGTTTCCGCAGTAGTTTAAATTTTCAAATTTTTAGGTCAAAGCGTTCTTGTCTGTCGGTCATATAATGGAGGTCTATGGTCACCACCTCAAAGAGCAGCACAGAGAAGTCCAAATTAAACATGATTTAATGACTCGCAAATGTAAGTACACATTGATGGCCTAAGACACGAAACGAGCGGTTTGTGTGAGAAAACGAACAGTATTTATATCGTTTTACCTCTTGTAATCACAGCCACGTCCAAGTGATCTGAGGGCGTGGGTGCAAGTCAATGTTTACACAGAGATTTTGGATGCGTTACCCTTCACTGTGAAGATCTAAACATTTAGATATACTGGAAATCGCAATGGAAGACCATTTTGATATATCAAAACACAACTTTGAATTTTGTGTTTACAACGCGTGAGAGATCACTTGCGCAGACCGAAGCGCCGATCACTTGGACGTGGCTGTGATTACAAGAGGTAAAACAATATACTGTTAGTTTTCTCACACAAACCTCTCGTTTAGTTTCTTAGGCCATCAATGTGTACTTACATTTACGAGTCATTAAATCGTGTTTAATTTGGACTTTTGAGGTGGTGACCATAGACCTCCATTATATGACTGACAGACAAGAACGGTTTGACCTAAAAATATATCAAAATTGAAACAAAGACACCTACATCTCGGATGCCCTTGAGGTAAAAGTGAACTATCCCTTTAAAGGGTTTACAAAGTATCACGGTCAACAATTTAATCTGTAATTGCAGAATTCACGTCTCAATTTCAAAAAGCTAAACTTAGCTGAGTAGACATAGTAGACAGCCTACTTTGCAGTTGTGGTGCTGGCAACAGCCCGATATATTATTTTGAGACACCACCTCCACTTCCATCATGTCCTCCAAACTTTCATCCTCCTCTTGCCCACCATCAGCTTCTTCTGTGGGTTCGATAGACCACAGCGGCACGTTAACTCTCTGGAACATTTCTTCAAGCTGAACCTCAATCTCCTTTATGTGGGTCTTCAGGTCTGGTCTTTCCGTCTCCTCTATCGATAACCATGGCGTCTGCACCATCGCCGCTCGAGCTGCGACTTCTGAAGTTCCACCTACGTAACCCGTGTTGACGAGGGCTTGTCGATCTTTGCGCTGGGTGAGGGGGAACATCTCTTGCAAGGCTCTGACCTTCTTTAGGTCCTGCTGGAAGTTTTCCAAACTGGACAAGAAGATCGCCCAAAGTCGTTCAACCTGTTCTTTGTCCTCTTGTCCTTCCTCCATTTCTGTCAGCAGAGCTAGCAGCCTCCGGTGAAGCCCTGAAACACGAGTCGAACAAGTCAACTCTTGATAGTTTGAATGTGGCGTAATTGAATATGGCCAGCTGATGTGCAGAAAAATGCATGTACTTGCAAGTACTTTTTAAGTACTTGTACTGCTTGTCTTTACCTGAGCATATTTTACGAGCTACTATCCTGGTTTCCTCCAGCTCCTCTCTAAGGAAGCTCCCGTCAATGTTGCTCCCCAATGAGGTTGCCATTTGCTGGTAGCAGGCTGTCACTTTACTCAGGGCGGCATGTGCCCGCTCGCTTTCGTTCACCTGCCTCTTTCTGGTTTGGATCTCCACCACTGACTGCCGCCAGCGATTCATTACCACTTGTGTTGTGAGCAACCTAAACTTGGCAGAATATTTAAGTTATTGTTGGTCTTGCAATTTCAGAATGGGTCTGGCCAATTCTTAACCAAAATAATTTTAATGATACTTACTTTATATATTTTTTTTAAATTTTTTTTTCCTAATCTCAATCTTTTTACACCCATACATGATTTAGATTTCATTGCAAACTTGTGCTTCGTTTTAAAGTACATTTAAAAACTTCTTATTTTACCTTATTTCTAATATCATTTTGATATAAGTTCAGATTACACATGTTTGCATTTGTACATTTTACTAAATAAAACAGCCACTTACAGTTAACTGAGCCTCAAAGATATCCGTGGGATTTCATAGTCCCCTGAAACTGTTTTAATATTTAAGTTATTGTTGGTCTTGCAATTTCAGAATGGGTCTGGCCAATTCTTAACCAAAATAATTTTAATGATACTTACTTTATATATTTTTTTTAATTTTTTTTTTCCTAATCTCAATCTTTTTACACCCATACATGATTTAGATTTCATTGCAAACTTGGGCTTCGTTTTAAAGTACATTTAAAAACTTCTTATTTTACCTTATTTCTAATATCATTTTGATATAAGTTCAGATTACACATGTTTGCATTTGTACATTTTACTAAATAAAACAGCCACTTACAGTTAACTGAGCCTCAAAGATATCCGTGGGATTTCATAGTCCCCTGAAACTTTTAATATTTAAGTTATTGTTGGTCTTGCAATTTCAAAATGGGTCTGGCCAATTCTTAACCAAAATAATTTTAATGATACTTTATATATATATATATTTTTTTCCTAATCTCAATCTTTTTATACCCATACATGATTTATTTTTCATTGCAAACTTGTGCTTCGTTTTAAAGTACATTTAAAAACTTCTTATTTTACCTTATTTCTAATATCATTTTGATATAAGTTCAGATTACACATGTTTGCATTTGTACATTTTACTAAATAAAACAGCCACTTACAGTTAGCTGAGCCTCAAAGATATCCGTGGGATTTCATAGCCCTCAGTGTGATTTACATCCGTTTGAGACTCTTCTGCCAACCTCCTTGTATTCGTATGCTCCTCTCTTTTTCCAAAGCTTTTATAGAGGCTGGTCTTCAGGGACACTTGTTAAAATTAGGCCCAAACCTTGCAGTCCATGCTCCCAGAATACCTTGTGCTGTCGATTATGTCAGATTTCCTTCTTTTTCAGAATAACAAAACATTCAACATTGGGAGGACAAGATTTGTGATCAAGAGATCCATGCATATAATGACTTTCCATGTGCGGTTGTCTTTATATATATGTGTTTGTGATAATGTGTGTGCTGTGCACAGTGGTTTCTGTGAAGTTAATTGTCCACAGGGAGAGAGTATGGTTTTGTGGAGGAACAGACGGGGATCCTTTATTGACTCTCTTGCGATTTCTTGGGCTTGTTTGAAAGCTTGATGCAACACGTACGCTCCCATGGGTTAACTCTCCTGAGCAACACAAGAAAATTAGTTCATTCAGTTAGCGAAACAGCAAAGCTGTAATAGGCACTCATAATTATAACCTGCTTCACACTCAAAATTGTGATGTAGGAGGGTATTCCTCGTATATAACGCATGGTTTATTAACCTCTTTACTGTCACCCCCCTTTTTTTGAATAGACCTGGAAATGCACATTTTGAACTTAAATGGTTGTATTTCTAGAATGCTTTGGAATTTAGACGTAAGGTTGGTCTCGTTTTAAAAACGACATTTGGCATATTTTTGTCTAAGTGAAATACATTAATAAAGTGAAGTTTCAGTTAAATGTAAAAAAAATTATTCATATTTTATACAAAATATATATTTTCAAAACCTGGGCTACTCTAAAACTGCAGAAAAATCAAAGCCAAAAATCTGAACGAGTTGAGGTTAAAATTTTAGGTTGATATCTCAAAAAAAATAGCTTTCTGTGAGATTTTGTTTGTGCGCAGTACCGAACGCTTCCACTAGGGCACAACCAGACTCCATTACTGCCCATATAAGGGCGCCGCCATTTCCATATGTGTTTTGAGTGATATGAACAATTATTTTCATACAATTTAAGAAGTAGACATCCTATTCAGACGTAGTATGGGAGGTTTGGCAGATTTTGATGTGGCAATAAGATATAACGCGCATGCGTGTTTTTTGTATGCGTTTCTTAGTGGTTGAATTCACATCACAAATGGTGAATTTATAATTTTTTTCGTAATATTTAAAACATTTTCAGACCTTTTTTTTCTAAAATAATTGAATGGATGCAACTCTTGGCATGAAAACAAACTGAGGTTTCTACCTTTTTTTCCTGATTTTTCATGTTCATTGCTATTTCAAAATAAAGGTCTGCACACGCTTTATGCAAATTGGTAAATTACAGCTCCTGTGTAATTTATTTTGAAAATCAGTCACCAAATATGGAAACGAGAGATTGTAAGCTATAGTTTGTCAATATTACTTAAGGTCTTTTGTTTTAAAATATAATGGCAAGCGTCCCACCTGTGGGACGTGACAGTTAAGGAGTTATTATAATATTTTAGGAGGTCAGTTGCAAAAGTAATATATCCTTTTCTTGTATTTCCAGAACTATAATCTAGCAGTCTTCAAGTATGGTAAGTGCACTCGATAAGTTTTATCTGTAATCGAGTTAGATATGGAAGAATCTTTATTGAACACCTAACAGGTGGCTTTAAAGTATTTGTTCATTCTCATAGCAATGACAAACACAAAATCACTTATTTTACATATACATTACAGCTTGGCCATAGACATGCCTTACAAAGGCAACTAGGAACTTCAACGAGAACATTGAGACAATGATTGAAACTATACCACGGATAGACAACAGAAAATGAACATTATTGAACACATCCTGTGGTTTCCATAAAGTGGAAGGACTTCATTCTCTGTTGCGTGTTATTTATATCACAGTTGTTGAAGACCCATTGGGTGAGCTAGACGTGATACAAAACCACAGTCCAAAATCAATAACTCGGTAATCAAGCTTTAGCTGCTAAAGACAAGTATAGTTGGCCCTGCATTAAATGTGAGGTGATTTTACAAGGAATTCGCTGGTGTAGTGGGGAAAATGTGGTGTCTGGGATTTAGGCCGTGTGTCCGCCAAAGCTTTGGGCGCTTGAGAGCGTTTTGGCAGCGCAGCGTGTTTTTTTTCCGTTGAGACGTTTCGTTGCTATGATACAGAATATCCACAGCAGTTTGAATGTTGACAGTTGGTCGGTGTGGTATTAGTCCCGCCCCTCCTCCACTGTGATTGGACGGCTGGGTAAAAAGTAGGGGTGCGCATTGGCACTGCCCTCACAATTCGATTCGATTACGATTCACCAGGTACCGATTCGATTCTCCGATGCATTGCGATGCATCAAAATTCTACTGCACACAGCAAGAAAAATTTTCATCGGCTGGAATGTGTCGACTTTTTGTGTTGTTGTTGTTGAAGCCAACTCAGGATGCTAACGATCAACATGGTTCGTGACGTTAGTTGTATTGCCAACATATTTGATTTTAGTGTGGCAGGTTTTACACACCGCGTAAATCTTATCTAGTTTCCCACGAAATGTGTCTTTCAAAGCTTTGGGTGCGTTTTTGATTACCCGTCTATCGCGGTCATCTCCCTCCGCCTCAGCCATCTTTATTTTTGTTGTTTTGCTCCCGGAAGTAATTTAAACTTCAAAACTTTGTTGTCCAAGGCTAGAAAATAAACAGTGACATAATCGATTATGGCACTTTGCCGCATCGACGCTGAATCGTGCATTTCCCGCATTGCGATGCATTGCAGCATCGATTATTGTTGACACCACTAGTAAAAAGTGACAGTGATGAGTAGGGTTGGGTATCGAGTATCGATTGGAACCGAGACTAACTTTTCGTTTTTCCTTGAATCGTTCAAAAGTAAAAATTTCGATTCCTAGTTTCGATATTCACAGTCCGCTGAGCGGAAGAAGAAACCGCTGAACAACACCAACGAAGAAGCGTCTACCGGAAGTGTTGGCATAACCGCGCGAGTCGAACATGAGTACCTTACGTCGGCGATCCAAAGTGTGGCTTCACTTTTCTAAAAATAACGAAATCTCGGCAAAATGCAAAATTTGTGACAAAGAATATTTTTACAGAAGGGGTATTTCCTTCAGAAAGGCCGTTGGTTAGCAATGTTAGCTAAACTTTTTTGACCCTGCCTCTTAAAAGAATCGGAATCGAGAATCGTTAGGAACCGGAATCGAAACAAGGAATCGCAATCGGAATCAGAATCGTTCAAATTCAAACGATACCCAACCCTAGTGATGAGCGATGCGTTTTATCCAAAGTTGAACATTTTTCAACACGCCGGGCGCTCGGCGCTTCAGTGTGAAAAAAACCGCTCAGCGCCTCGGTACGCTCATGGCATTTAAAAAACATTTACGCCAGGCGCGTGGAAAAACGCTTTGGTGGACACACGGCCTAACAGATATACATCAGTCTTTTGGCTTTTGTACTTTTACAGGTCTCGCTAGTCTCAGCCCGATGATCGTCGGGTGCTATGTGGCGATGGCCTCCATGATCTCGTGGCACAGACACTGGCAGAAGCCGTAGAATATGCAAAGGACCAAGGTGGAGGGCACCAAGCTGACCAGGATCACTCCCATCGTGAGCTGCTGGATCATCAGCAAGTAGATCCCCAATGGCAGCGAGCTGAAGTACACCAGGCAGAGGAAACCCATCAGAAAGCGGGGAACCGTACGGGACGTCCAAGCCCGACATTTCTGCACGGGCAGGTGGCAAGGCAAGGAGTCCAAACTGGCTGGCCGATACAAGCGCACCATGTTCAGCATGCTCATGGATTCAGAGGACTGAGACTCTCCAGGGACTTCCATGATTGTGATGACGAGGCAATCGGAGGAGCTGTGGGCCTGCTCTCCTCCGCTCAGGCTGTTGGGCGTCAAAAGGACCTCGCCGCTGGGCACGGTACCACTCTTGCGAGCCCGGTCCTGGTAAGTCAGAATGGCCAGGATGTTGCTGTCGTCTTGAAGAAGCCAGATCTCCTCGTCAGGGACGTGAGTCTCGTGGCGGCAGAAGGGGCAGCTGATGATGCTCGGAGACGAGTCCAGCTCCACCATCTTCTTGAGGCATTTGGCACAGACGCGGTGCAGGCAGCTCAATACCTTGGGCTTGCGGGCCCGGGTGTCAAAGCGATTGTAGCAGATCTTGCACTCCAGTTCCTCTACTGTGTAAATCACAGGCGCCTGGGAGCTCTCGGTCTCCGAGTCGGACTTCTGGCTCATCCTGAGAGATGGAGTGCGACCAGGTGCGAATGTTCAAACTAAGCAGATTTTAGATTTTAGCAGAGTCCTTGGTTTCACCTGAAAGAATTGCTTATGTTCATTTACAAAACCTTGCAGCACATAATGCTGATTATCGGTTCTAACAGAAAGCCATGACACCCTGATATATTTATGACCTAGTGCTAAATGAGTATCTTCATTCACTGTTCGCATGCAATTCAGAAACTTGCGTGGGTTTTCCCAGCCTTTTTTTTTTTTAGAGAAAGACAAAAGATAAATAAATACAGTCGACACCAGAGAGGTCCAAAATATACTCCATATTAAGCGTCAAGCGTCTGCCAATTCCTGTGAAATCAGAGTCTGGGCAAAGTGCATATTTTGTGTTGTTATCCATAGCTGATTGTGGAATGAGGAGGTGGAAGAATCGCGGTTTCAGAGAAAGTCAGCAGAATCATCCTGAAAACGGATATTTTCTTTCAGGTTTGGCCACACTTGATTGTGACCTTCAACTATGAAATTTCATATTGTCCTTGGGAGTTCTTGGAGATCTTTGTTCATTCTGCCAAAAAAAACAGAAGAGACAGAGGCGTCAACTAGATGCAATAAGAATGCACCAATTTATGTTAAAGGGTACATATCATTAGTTTTTACTTATGAATCATACATTTGTGGTCTATATAAAGCATAACTGCAATGCTTGGGTCTGAATTCCTCATTATTATAGCTCCACAAGCCCCTTTTCTGATGTGCGTCTGTGAGCGACCCGTTTCGAAGCGGCCCCTTTAAATAAAAAGGAGTTGCGTCTTTCCCCGCCCGCTCTCCAGGTCGATGAGTTCACGGTCGGTTCAACTCCCCCCGTTCGGCCATTATTGTAGTTTGATTAGAGATATACGATTACTATAGCTTCAAAGAACATTTTTATTCACATGTTAACAAAATGTCAAACACGGAAGACTAGTCCATCAAGCCTTACATATTCGAGCCAGAGCGAGCGAGTTGAAAAAGACGACGACGAACCTGCTGAACAACATTTTCATAATATGGATGCAGGGGTATGTAAGTTAAATTAACTATGTTGTGTTATTAGTGAAAGTGACTACGGTCTAATCTTTACCACTAAAAATCTGTATTGATAATAATATTATAACTTGCGTTTAGAAAAGCATCAGCAAACACAGCAGCTAAATGATAGAAGGAATTTACGTTACCCCTCATTCAGACGAAGTCGATCGGCAAACCCTTCTGTATAACGTTACTGGCGTAAGTGGGAATCCTTGAAGTGCTTCAGGTCACTACATCCAACAACCGAACATTTTGACTTGCCCTCTCGTAACTTCTGCATCATTGAGCTCGGACTTCAAAATCAGAGCGAGAAATAATAATGGCGGATTGCTCGAAGTGTTGGAACGGTAGTAAACCGGTGTGACGTGATAGTTCAAAAAACGTAATAGAGAACAGAAAAATCTGAACAGGTTGAAAAATACGACCAAAACAGAATATAAAGATATAAACGAAGCACCTGAAGAGAATAATTTCATCTTTTCTGTACTTATAAACACTCCGAATATACCACAAAATGCATTTAAGAGCTAAAAAAGTGGATTTTGCATGATATGTCCCCTTTAACAGCTTGTCATCTTGACTTACCTTTTGTGAGTAAAACCCCAGTAATGTCACTGAGCAATGTCCTTCCTATCAGGCGTATTTAAGTGTAAACATAGGGGTTGGGGCGTGTGTGAGCATGCACACCACCCTCAAAAAAAAAAAAACAGTAGTTGTCCCTCCCAGTATTCAGATTTATGGCCAATCATTGATCCTGGCTTTATAACTTGAACCCCAGATATTTGGTTACATCTTTCTAGATGTTTTATTGATCAGAGGGGACGTCTATAGGAGATAAGTGTGTCGAAACCATTCAAGCGAAGGCTGGCGGAGGGCGTAATTAGCTCCTGTATTTCCTGATTCCTTGTGGACGTGATTTACTCCAATCTGACAATGAGAGGCAAACAAGTGATGCAAGTGGAGTCTAACACAACAAGACCGAATTTAATTTCCCACAACGTGTTTTTTTCATTCTCTCTCCATCTCTCTTTCCATGTCTCAAAGCACAAGTTGTTCGAATTCGAAGCCAGTCTATAAATAGCATGCGTACGGCGCTAGAGGATACAGGACCCCCTCCCCAACCTTGATGACTGTGATAAGGACTGTCACACAGTCGAGGACACGGAGATGCACTGAAATTATGACTTTGACATTATATGGCAGCTTGTCTCTAAGGGTTCTTCAGATAGGTCACAGAAATGCCAGAAGACAGTGGGTCAAACATGAAGTAAGAGGAGTGAAGGTTAAAAGAACGCTTCCGTCACAGAATTTATTTGCCATTAAAACGGCAGCGAGTCAATACACGCTAAGGGCACATCTACATTTAGCGGAGTAATCAATGCCTTTGCAGTGGAATATGTTAACTGCGTTATACTTAGGTCATGGCTGCAGTTTTCAAGTGGCTTTTACTCGTGTATCTTTATTTGACATGGACATACAATTACATTGGACGAGCCATATGCATTTGTTTTTTAGTGATTATAGCATACATGCTAATTTTCAACACCTGTCCACGGAAGGCTTTTGAAAATAAAATAAAATACAGTTACAAGGGGAGGGAAAAAAAAAAGAAAAAAAAACAAATAAATAAATAAGTAAACAAAAAATAAAAACAGCAAGTATCAAAATCAGAAAGTATTAGTAATAGATTATACATGTGAGCACTGTTGTTTAGTTTTCAGCCATTGTTTCAGTCCGCTGTTAAAAGCATTTCCATCTGTCTCTAGTTTCAAATTAGTGGGCAAAGCATTCCAGAGTTTTGGCCCCTTTACAGAGAAAGCAGACTGACCAAAAGAGGTCTTACACTTTGGAACTAGACAGTCACCTCTGAGTGACCTTTTTTTTAAATAAAGGTTTTAAATAAAGGCAATTTGTGTTAGGCTGAAATTCAGGGGCTGGATCTGCACTTATGATAATGTTGGCTTTGAAATAAACATTGGCAAGAAAATCGAGTGTGTGCAGCCTGAAATGGCAATGCATCGGCCCAAATTAGTTAATGCTTCCATTTATAGAACACGTCCTTCTAACCCTTTTCATTTCTTAAACAGCCATATAGGAAGACACATCATGGCCATATTCCAGGAGGACAATGTCAAGATGCATCAGGCTCAGATTGTGAAAGAATGGTCGAGGAGCATGAAGAAGCTTTTTCACACATGAATTGGGACAGACCTTAAAGGGTTAGTTCACCCAAAAATGAAAATTAAGTCATTAATTACTCACCCCCATGCTGTACCAACCCCGTAAGACCTTCGTTCGTCTTCGGAACACAAATGAAGATATGTTTGATTAAATTTGAGAGCTGTATAACTACCACATTGGCTCCTAAGGGACTGCCTCTTGACGGCCCAAAAAGTCAATGAAGAAAATGTTTAAATATCCCAAGTGACTACCGTGGCTCAACTATATGTTTATCAAGCGACGCGAATACTTTTTGTGCGAAAAAACAAACAAAAATAACGAGTTTATTCGACTATTTCTTTTCTTCCTTGTAGGCCAGAACGAGACTTCCTTAGATTTCCACGACGCATGCGCGAGAATTGCGATCTGCTCACACCAGCTTACACTACTTCAGATCGCAATTCTCGCGCATGCGGCGTGGAAATCTAAGGAATCTCGTTCTGGCCTACAAGGAAGAAAAGAAATAGTCGAATAAACTCGTTATTTTTGTTTGTTTTTTTGCACAAAAAGTATTCGCGTCGCTTGATAAACATATAGTTGAGCCACGGTAGTCACTTGGGATATTTAAACATTTTCTTCATTGACTTTTTGGGCCGTCAAGAGGCAGTCCCTTAGGAGCCAATGTGGTAGTTATACAGCTCTCAAATTTAATCAAAAATATCTTCATTTGTGTTCCGAAGACGAACGAAGTTCTTACGGGTTTGGTACAGCATGGGGGTGAGTAATTAATGACTTAATTTTCATTTTTGGGTGAACTAACCCTTTAAAGTCCCCATGAAATCAAAATTGACCATACTTTGTTTGCCTAAATTGATCGTTTTGTGGTGAACAATTCATTCATGCAAGTCAATCCACACACAAAAATTTTTTGGCTTCGTAATCTTTACATTTTGAAAATGCCCCTCCCCACTGCATTGGAGGACCTTGCCCGATGACGTAGGCTTTACGATTTGGGTGTCTCCTTAACATCCATAACCACGCCCCTCCAACTGACAGCTGATGTGTGTTTCCGAGCGCCGAGCGAGCATTGATTGACAGCTTGTGTAAATTGGCGTCATCCTCCATTTCAGAATGAAACACCCATTTTTCTAGATCCAATCAGGTGCTACTTGGAAAAAAAAGCCACGCCCACTATTTTGCCTCATTTAGTATTCCGTTTCTCTCGGAAATGCGTCACAACACTGGAGAAAAGTCGTTTGCAACTTCCGGTTCACGGGGACTTTAAAGGATAATTCCGGTATTTAACACCTTGAGTCTATTTTGTAGTTTGTTTTGAATGAAATAGAGTGGTGGACTTAGAAATTTCGACAATGGGTCCTTTCTCGACTTTTTGACTATTTTAGAATCGCCTGTGACAGCGTTAGACTGGCTGTCTATGGGCATGCACAAACATGTCCTTAAAACAACCCTTAACGTTCATTTTCAAAACTGTACAACTCACCGAGTGCTTGGTGGTGTTCATTGATGATTAAAAACAAATATATCGGCGCTATGTATGCTTTCAATCCGTGTTGTTTGCTATAGTGGAAATATTTTTTCAGATACCTCACAACCGCGTATTAACTTCTGCTCGATATTTGAGTCTGAAGCGTTAGCACACTCCCGACCACTTGATGGCGACAACCAGGACGCTGTACGGAACACGGTGTCTAGCGCACCGTAAAAAAGTCACAGACACAGTCAAATATGGCAAGACCTATGGGTAAGATGGAGAACCGAGCGAAAAGACAACCAAACCAAATGTAAACAGACCCCTTTCCGTTCCCGGTAGCTAGCCTAGCGCAGTAATATTAACGAGCACTGAGTCCTCCAGCAGACATCAATGCGATTTTAAATAATGACAAATAAAACACGACAGAAACGTCATTTCGCTAATTCGCTACTTGTTTCGGAACATCAACGAACACCACCAACCACCGAGTGCACAGTTTTGAAAATGAACGTTAAGGGTTGTTTTAAGGACATGTTTGTGCATGCCCATAGACAGCCAGTCTAACGCTGTCACAGGCGATTGTAAAATAGTCAAAAAGTCGAGACAGGACCCATTGTCGAAATTTCTAAGTCCACCACTCTATTTCATTCAAAACAAACTACAAAATAGACTCAAGGTGTTAAATACCGGAATTATCCTTTAAATTCAATGAAAGTGTTTGGGGATGAGACTTTACAGGGTGCTGGACATCTAAGAGGTCATCATATTATAAGAATATCCTGTAAGTTTCAGAACTGAAAACGTCCTTGTTAGTCCAATAAAAGCTTTTATTGACACCAGGCTCAGCAAACGACTCGTTTTGCAAAGTGGGGAACTATTCGCCTTATTCACTTGGCGGCCATTTTGAAAATGGAACGCCGCTGAGGGGTACACTCACCCGGAAGGATGCATGCGACGCAGCAGCACCAGCAATGAAAACTCGCAATGCGGACCACCAATCATTCCTGTCTGCCCGAATTAACGATGCAAAATGTGAAGCAAAGTGCCAGTGACTGAAACATCCCCCGGGCTGTGTTAATTAAGGGATACAGTACCTGTATCGGAGGTTTTATCCACGACATTGAACGTAGGAAAGGACGCCTTGCCAGTTTCTGCGAGCTTGCAGCAGCCAGATTAACGTTAGTAAACTAAGCTGTAATATGGAGTTGTTGACTGTGTAAGTTACTATGTTAGATACAATTGTACTTTATTGTTTAGATAGATACACATCCAGTAGCTTACATACACACGCATGTAAAACAATCAAATCACTCACATGTATGTAAAAGGAAAGAGGAGAAGTGATTTTAAGGTCTGACAGGGACTGATCCTGTTACACACTGACAATGATAAGCTGCTATGGTGACAATACAAGTTTACATATGTATTCATAAAGAATAAAAATAATGATGGTAATGGATTTGTATAGATTCTAATAGTACACAGTCAACTTCCTACAAGCTTGCAGAAACTGAGGTAAATTGGCGTCCATTCTTACGTTCAATGTCGTGGATAAAACCTCCGATACAGGTACTGTATCCCTTAATTAACACAGCCCGGGGGATGTTTCAGTCACTGGCACTTTGCTTCACATTTTGCATCGTTAATTCGGGCAGACAGGAATGATTGGTGGTCCGCACTGCGAGTTTTCATTGCTGGTGCTGCTGCGTCGCATGCATCCTTCCGGGTGAGTGTACCCCTCAGCGGCGTTCCATTTTCAAAATGGCCGCCAAGTGAATAAGGCGAATGACGTCAAAGAGGATAAAACACCACCCCCGCAGAAGAAGATTAAGGGCCGGTTCACATATCGCGTCTTTTGCGCGCTCAAGTTCGTTATTTCAAATGTAGGCGCGCGGTATGCGCGCTCATAATGGAAGCGACGCGGTCGCGGTGCGACGCGCTCGTTTTTTCCAGGCGCGTCCGCGCCGCATCGAGATAAAAACATCTCAACTTTTCAGAATGCCGCAAGCGCACCGTAGGTCACGTGACACGAACCAACCAATCAGCTTCTTCGCCATTTTTGTTACCTCTTCTTAAAATATAATCAAACTGGTCCTTGTCCACTCTGAAATAGGCTTTGAACCTCCCATTGTCCAGGCGGAGTTCCTGAATCAGCTGGTGAAATTCCCCATGGTTCTTGCGTTTTTGTAGTAAGGGGTGCACCCAAACACTGCGGCGTTTTTTAACTTTTCTGAGTAAATAAATCTTGTAACAGAGTTACAGCAAGGGTTTTTCGGTGGTGGAAATCCATTGCTGAAATTTCCTTCATGTAATGGAGAGCGCAGCTGATGGTTGCTTAGCAACGACAGACGCCTCCGGAGTGCAACCGCCCTAGCGCTTCTTTGGAAAAAGGAGAACGCGTGCGCCTAGCGTTTTCTACGCGTTTTTAGGCGCGATATGTGAACGGCCCCTAACACCGCTAGTTTAGCCCCGCCCACCAATTCACGAATAGCTAAATAACATAGATGCCTACCGCGTGATGACAAATCGGATCGTTCTACCGAGTGATACAGAATATTGTGCAGCGCCTGGTTGTGGAAGAAGACAGTCGCTGCATAGGCTTCCTCTGGACTCCAATCGGACTGCATGGATAAACTTTATTTTTAATGACGTTCCAGCTGATGAGGTAAAACATCGTCCGTCTGTTCGGTTCATTTCACTTTTGTGGATTTGCAGACCGATTAAGAGTAAAGAACGGCTATATTGGATCCGACAGGAATGGTGCAACACACGGACTCTGGGTCGAACATGTATGGGCCAATCATTCCGGTTGCCATTTGACAACATTGGACGTTTTCAGAACACGACGGGTGAGTTGATACTCATTATAATATGCAAAACTGTTATCCAATCACAGCAGTGGGCGTTTACTTCCAAGTCTTCAATGTGAGACGCCCATAAAAACCGAGCGTTTTTCAGCTAGGCTCAAAACTAGGGTAGAAAACAGCCTATTCATTTTGATGTTTTTGATTGCAAAAACCAAGCAAACGACAAAAGTTGACCTCAGACGACAATATAATAAAATTTAAAAAGCCACCCCTTTAAATCCGAAAAAACGTGCTTAATTGTCATGATAATGTCAGAATAAAAAAAATCTTAGGGATCCTAAAATAGGCTTAATTGTCTTTAACCCTTGTGCTGCATTAGATTTTTAACACCGTTGAGTGCATTAAGGACCAAAAATGGCCACATATTAAACATTGCCTAAAATATTATATTTTATTATTATTTTCCACTTTTACCAAGTTAAATCTTTTAACCAGCATCAGTCCTCATCATAACTACCAAAAATGTATTCAATTTCACGATTTTAACCCTTTAATTACCAGTTTTGTTTGCGAAACCATCGATTTGTATAAGAGGAAAAAACACAAAAATTCAATTATTTTCAATAAACTAAATGCAAAGAGAAAACTTTAGATTTGGATTATCACAGTCCCACTTTGCAAAAAATCCCACTTAGCGCGTTAGAGACCAAAAATGGCCACCTATTAAACATTGCCTATTGCCTAAAATAAGGTGCATTTCCACCCATAGGGAATAAATATGTAGTGATGTCATCTGGTGGAATACACTATATAATGCAAATATAATGCTTTTGCTTCAAAATGAAAGGATGTTTGTGCAAAAATCATGTTTCATGTATTACTGACAGCCTCAGATTTAAACAACGTTTTAATGGGTTTCAATGGGCCATTTTTGGTCTTTATGGTGCTGAGTGTTACTATTTGATCTACACATTGTGTGTTATACATATTTTGCAAAATGGGATCACATTTTTTACATGTATCCAAAAAGTCACAATTTTGCCAAATTTCATACCATTTGCATTAAAACAGCCAAAATGGTCAAAGAAATTAAACTGCAAAAGACCAAAAATGCCCCTAATGCAGCATAAGGGTTAAGCAAAAATTTTTTTAATTATTATTATTTTTGGGGTGAAATTGATGCTTGGGAGATTTACTCTCAATCCTGAGGTCTGTAATGAAAAATCAATTTCTATCTGTTTAAATCATTCAGGATGTCTGAGTGTCAGGTTTCTAAAATAACTGAATTTGAATAGTTAAAATGATGAGATGTATCAGTTGGTGTTTGTCATCATTTTGCTTTGGTGACCTGTAGTGCCAGTAGCGACAGGAGATGATTGCGTCTGTGTGTAGGCCGTGTGAGCAGCGGAAATAAAGATGCAAAGGGCGTTCACAGGAAAACACCATCTGTGTCCCGGTGCTGTGGGTTACATAAATAATACCAGCTCACCTGCCGGCTCCAATGTTTACGTCAGCCTTTTGAGGAGCATGCAGCCCTTCTGAAATGCTTAGTTGGAACATATAATCCTTATAATATAATTTTCAGCTATTTTAATTAAGTGCAATCTCTAGAGTATATAACAACTTCATGTTTAGTTTAAAAATGGGATTTAAATATGGTAATGAAGCTCTGAATTTAAGAATTTTAAGGATCACTGATCAAACTCAAACTGGTGATTCCAGGCTGACAACCAATGTTTACTAACCAAGGACTGAAGTAGTTAGATTAGATATGCAGATAAAGCCTATTTAATGGCAAACAATAAAAGGGCATAACTATATTTAACTACAAGAGTAGTAAACCCATCTGGTTTATTCACATTGAGCAAGTCATGAATGTTTAACTAACCTGACCGTTGAAGATTCATTCAGGTGTTGAAAGCGTTGATTCAGTCTGACAACGTGAACAGCTTTGAGTGGAACGTCAAGTGTTGTAATCTCTAATTTATGGTAATTACGACCAAGACAGGAAGGTATTTTGCACTAGTGCAAAGAAATACACATTAGATGTGTAACTGATGCTTGAGAATTACTGGCTGAAACTAAATTCTGCAGGACGGTAATGATCTCCAGGGAAAGGTCTGATCTAAAACTGGCAGAATTAGGTTATCTTAGAGCTATAAAATCAACAACACAAAAAGCAGCAATATGCACTACCAGTACTAGATGTAGAATCTACATAAATAGCATACTGTATTTATGTAATGTGATGTTTTTTTCAAGTATAACAAGGTATTTAATGAGCAAAAAATGTAGGATTGGACTTCTATCTATTTCATCCAGCAGGATCCCTTTCTGAAACACCACCGGCACACATTTGATGAGGCTAAAGGTCAAGTTCATCCTCAAGAGCGTCTCTGCATGCAATGCATCAATGGTAACATTTCTCTATTTTTTTTTGTTATTTGCATTACAAGCATTAAATTACTGTTAACTATTGGCAAGATTTTAGAAAGGCTGCATTAAAACAGTAATAATAGGTATCTAAATATAATAGGTATCAGCTTAAATTAGTTTAATGGGATTATGGAAACATAATATATATATATATATATATATATATATATATATATATATATATATGAAGAGTTCAGATGCAAAAGCCTCTAAATGCCATTTGAAATTTTCTTCTTTAATGATGATTTTTATCAAACTTGTATATTTAAGTTCAGTAATTTCACTTAAATGGCAATGATAATTACCTATTAATTGTTATTTAACTGAAATTACTGAACTTATATATACAAGTTTGATAAAAATCATCATTAAAGAAGAAAATTTCAAATGGCATTTAGAGGCTTCTGCATCTGAACTCTTCATATATATATATATATATATATATATATATATATATTGGCACTGAGTTCAACATCTTGACAGGAATGAGCCAGCAGTGTTTGTTTTCTGTGCAAAACTAAAGACATTGGACAATACAGGTAGCCTAAATAAATTTCTCATATCAATTCATGTTGACCAGTAATTTAATTTATGCAAAGACTGACAGCAACTCACTGCACCCAGCGGAGCCATCCGGACATCAGCAATAAATGTACCCTTGTCTTGACAACTGAACGGAAGGATATCAGATTGTGATAAAGATAAACTACTATAGAAGCATTACAGACACAACATGTTAGAAGAGATGCAATTAGTATATTGTGTAACCATATCTTATCTATTTACTTTTTTGTTATAGATAGATGGTATATTTTGAAGCAAATTTCCTTTCATGACTGTGCCTATTTGTAGTTGTTCCTAATTTTGTCTGACAGCTCAGTGGTGTTTTCACATGCGAGTTAGCCATTCAATTCCCTCAAGCGCAGGTTTAAATCGCACACAGGTAACCAGTGGCCTAGTTTAGACGAGTGACTCTTTCTGAGTCCTGGAGGAAGGGGTACATCTACTTGTGGGCCCAGATTTTGAAGGGAGATTTTTGTTATGCCGGCCACTGCTTGAAAAACATCAACAAATAGTCGTAAAGATCAAACTGTTCTCAATGGACTGTTGGGTTTTGCCAAGACATGCCTTTTTGCAATCAGGAACATTGCCAGCTCTGAACACTGTTGCTATAAATAAGTATAATAGGGGTTTTGAGGTGCAAAGCACTTAGAATCGTTCCATCTTTTGCACACTCTCTCACACATGTTCTTTGTGAAAGCAAGAATTGAATCCTTTTAGACAATTATGTTGCTCTTAAGCATGTATTAGGCTATAGTTTTAATAATATGTTTGTGTCTTGCATCTAGACCTGACTCTTTAAAGTGGCAGACTCTATTAATGATGGCGTTCAAGAGGCTTTTTCAGTGAGGTAATTACTATTCGTCCTCCACATATGACATTATATAACATGCTAAGACTCTTTTCTCTCCCTCTTAGTCCTCCCGATGACTGTAGTCACAGTTCATTAGTGAGGAGTCTGATACAGCAAGATGTACTCAATACAATACCTCTTTAAATCATTCATTGTCAACTGACTATACTGTAATCAAAGAAATAGGCATATAGCCTAATTATTTTATTCATTAATTATTTTGGGGTACAAACTCGCATTCAGATGAGAGAAATATTTTGAACAATTTTAGAGTCTATCAGTTAAAATATCAAGACTTGTGAGAGATTTATACAGTACATTTGTCATTGAGCCAATTATTTTAATAGGAAAACCTATTACATGAGCTGTTTATAAAACCATTAACGTAAGATAATGTTTCATAAAATCAAGCGAACTAATAAGATTTCAAAAGTCTCAGCAATTACTTTGCATGATTCAAATAATAGCTACTATAATGTTAATCGCTGGTCCAACAGGTTTTTTTTATATTTATCGTGAATTGTATTACATCAACAGAACAACATCATAGCTACTGATATTGAATAACGTCTCTAGTTTTTTGTTGTTGTTGTCGCAATAAACAAACACAAGTAGTATCAAGCTAATCACATTACGATCTGTCGCTGTGTATGCTACTATAATTTCTTGTTATTTGTTATTGCCAATTTTACATCGCTTTTCTAACTCATACGTCGTTTTAATATTTAAATGACAGCTCGGATAAATGTAATTAATTATTAAAACAAATTTGTCACACGTTTGCCGCGTTTCGGCGGGCGTCGTAAAAAATGTCCTTCGAATTCGTCGCGTGGAAACGTGATTTTGGTTGAAAACCCATGTAAACATTTGATGCATATTAATAATTTAACGGACAGAATCACGGTTTATATAATAAACTATACGCGTTTATAATCCGCAGTTATCGCAATGACACTCACCCTCAGGTCGGCTCGTCGTTTAAAGCGTCGTCCCTCCAGTTTGATATAACAGTCGTCCATTACCGCCACATTTTCTTTTTCTCTTCGCTTTGTGGTGAGTCACAGTCAATCTTGAGGTCCCATCTGTCCGAGCACAACTGCTACATCCCCCTCATTGCGGTAATGCTACGGATTCAGAAGCTGCACGGATTTCTCCTCAGTGGTTGCTGTGGCAACAGGAGCCAGCGCGCGCTCCGACCGGTGTCCACTCACTGAGAAAGCGTTTGACTTTCTCTTTACCGGACGCACGTGAGCGCTGCACTGCGAAGACAGGCTACTTTGACGTGAATAGATTATTTTTTTAAACGCATTTTTTTTTTAAATATTCACCAAGCATATATTAAATCTACTGTGCTATGTAATTAATTTTTGTATATATATATATAAAATTTCATGCAAGGTCATAACTGCAGGATTTAAAGAAATGCATCTTAATTAATGTGTCATTGTGTGGCATGATGTGTCAAATTATGTGTGGTATGCTCTTTTGTCGGTGTTAAACACTTGGGAACCAGTAACACCCCTGGCAGTAACACTTATTGAACAGTTAACATGGCGGATGACACAGCAAAATCAACAGATTAACAACCTATTATAAAATGCATATGGCAACATGGGGGAAGATGCCCCCTTTAAGAGCAATGTACATTTACTTTTAAACTGTAACATATTTAGATTCAAGTTTAGCATGTGCAGGATGATGATGCATTCACAAATGTGTTATCAAATATTAAAAGAGGGATAAGAACCGCACCCAACTCCGCTGGATAAATGGTCACCAAGTTTAAAAAAATAAATAAATAAAAAATTAAAATCAGATTATTATTTTTTTTTGTCATACTAAACTGTTTGCTTGAAGCATGTAAAGTCACATAATTTTAATGGCAAAACCAGAGTGTCACAAAACTATCACTGTAAAAATGAATGCGCTTTATCTAATCAAAAAAATTGTGGCAACAGATTACAAGCAATATTAATTCAATTTAACAATAGAATCGAATAATAATTAATCAAATTTTGCAACTGTCCCTTATCGAAACATTGATGTAAAACCTAACAAACAAAATTATAATTTGATTTAAGAAAAGTAAAAACATATCAATTTTATGTTTTTTAAGTAAACAATTTTATGTTTTTTAAGTAAACAGTTTTATGTTTTTTAAGTAAAAATCTGACAAGGCGATGATTGATCTGTTCTGTGTTTTCAGTATGCCACAAACAAATATGGGTGTCCCTCTATTCTGATGTTAACAACAAATATAGTGAAGCATAAAGGCAGGGCACTGACGTCTGAGACAAAACAAAAGACTTTGACATTTTCCACATGACCTTGCAAGAATAAATTCCAACATTCACTTAAACACACAGTTCAGTCAGCTTTCACAGGGGCAGTCTATTATTACACTTCAGTGTGTTGATTTTGTACAAATATATTGTAAGAATTTACCAATACCCTTAGGCCTGCTTGTTACTTGACCATGTTTCCCCCTAGTCTTTGTCTTTATACAGCAAAATTAGCTTAGTGAAAAGTTAACTTAAAATAAATACATTTGAAAATTATGTAGGCTATGTCTTCATTACGTGCAACCCTCTCCTTATGGGGTCAATTGCAACATTTGACTTTGTTTATAAGTATAATAACATGTTGCATTAGTGTGTGTGTGTGTGTGTGTGTGTGGCTAAGAGATGTATTACATTTGGACATTTTGGCTTTCCAATACAAACAGTCTCTGAGAAACTCAAAGAAATGCAAAAAGTGTCTTTCTCATGCAGTGCAGTGGGATGTGTTCTAGATGCGGTGTGCCTATATATGAAATGCCATATTAAGCACTCATTTTGATGAAAAATACCCTTTTAAAAGGCAGTCCAGTAGATGGAGCCATTGTTGTTGCTAAAGAACCCATGAGGTGGCATGAGGATGGACAGTTGTAAACGGCAGGAATGAATCACTGTAAAAAAACAAAAACAAAAAACAAAAACAAAAACAAAGACTTCATTTGCATCTGCCATTCTAAAAATATCCGTGCGGCGCCTTTAAGAGTCTGGCAGAGAATAGATCTCAGGATAACAGATTTATTCCAATAGACTTTACCTGAAAACCTGTATTCAGGTTAACCTAAATTATAAAGGCTAAATCAAACGATACATACATTCGTTCTTGTAGCCCAATGAAAGCATAACCGAGTCAAAATACGTTTTTCTTTACGATGCACAACTCATTATTTAATTTATTTGCACTTATTAGACTGTTCTCCATCTCTAATAACCATTTTCTATAACATTCTGCCCAAATAAATCGCATAAGCTTTATTTTTGGTTTATTCTTAGACTTAGTTTCGGTCGCAGAGGTTTCTGAGGGAGTTTCTTTTCTAACAGGAAGCTGCCCAGCATCTCTCGCGCTCTCACACGCAATCGAATCATCAGTAGAGCGCGAGCGCGGCTGACTGACTGACAGTTCGTTCCGTTGCCTTAGAAACTAGCGTAACTGTCGCTATAACCGTTTTTATTTCACGGGAACTATCGTGGAATTGATCAATTGCGATCTTTTCGTTTTCTTTTTTTTACTTTTTCAGAAACTTTTCTTTAGGGGGCGTTGGTTTGAAAACTTATCCAATGAGTAATTTATACGAAAATATCGACGGTCAAGAAGAACTGGACTTTCCATTACTTTTCTTGTACAATCAACCTGGCGGAGACTTACCTCAAGATGACCAAGGTTAGTGAATATCATCGCTAATTCTTAATCATAGTTTTATTTAGACCTTTCCTCCCATAGTTAACTTGGCCTACTTATTTTAATTGTATACAAAGCAAATAAGTGTCATTTATCTTACAAAAATAGTAATATGATCCAGTTTATCATGCTGTATGTTTACCACATACTATGATACGACGAATAAAATATTACCGTCAATCATAATATTATTGTAACATTTTGCATTTCCGTTTTGAGTTGGAGTAGAAGATGCATTGGTTTCAAATTCAAAAGTGGGTTACACACATTATGTGAAACCAAAGATGTAGTGGAAACGTTGAGGCAGCTAAACTGTTTTGTCAAGTATTAGTAAAGAAGAGCCTTGTTAGTTTACAGGAAATATCCATTCTAAATATTCAGTCGGTTATAATGTATATACACACAGCTTAGCACATGGTGAAATGACTAATAATGTGTTTTTCCGTTTGTTTGTCTTTTGTAGCTGATGACTCTGGCGTCCCCTCCAACCATGGCAGCAATCAAACTTCCCATTGCATTCATCAAGACCCTTCACTTTACGGTGAAGAGTCCATGTCCCAGCTTTCCAATCATTTCCCCACCGATGACCTTCTCACTTACGAGCAATCTGATATCAGACAGTCTCTCGAGCACTCCTCTTTGTTTGCCGCCCAAGCTGGAGCCATGCAAGGCAACCGCCCGAGAATTGAGATCACCTGCCCTGACCTGCACCACCATGACCATGCACCCACCAACCCCGTGAACATCAATCGGCCCATGCTCACAGTTCCAGGGTACGACATGCCCTACAGGGAGAACCAATGCCTCAGTCCGGCTAGTAGCACCTCCTCTACTAGCTGGCATTCAGATGGCTATTCTCCAGGAACGTACTCTCCATGCATCTCTCCCGGAGCTGGTGAAGGAAGTCTGGTCGGAGTGACTGAAGCCGATCTTTGCCCGATGATGCAGGCCATCCAAGCCTCAGGTTCTCCCAACACGTCTCCTCGCACCAGCATCACAGAAGACACCGTCCTGGACCGCCGCTCATCCTCTCCACGCTCTCGCTCAGCATCTCCGCAGGGGAAACGCACCTATGTTCAGACTCAAAACCTCCATTATGTCCGAGACGAGCCCACCGAGTTCTATCCACTGGCCAGCTTGGAGGATTCCTTGAACAACCTCAGCAACTTGACTAAACCGATCCCTACTAAGATCGTCAGACCTAACCTAGAGTATTCTGTCTACACGGAAAGCCAGGCAAGCCTGTTCCCAACCATGACGGAAGTGAAGAAAGAATTCGCTATGGAATCGTGCTATTTCATGCCGGCCAACTGGTCCAGTCAGGCTCTCGCAGGGGTTTGTAGGTATGAAATAACCAATCAATAATCTGTCAGTGACAAAGCAACGGTCTTGCGTTTATTCATGTAGCAGGTAAATGAGGAAAAACACAACCAACTGATTATAACCGGAAGTGAGATTTCCCAATATATATGTTATTTCTCCTGGCAGCAATGATATTAAAGGAGTAGTTCACTTTTAAAAAACACTTTTGCTGATAATTTACTCACCCCCATGTCATCTAAGATGTCCATGTATTTCTTTCTTCAGTCGAAAAGAAATTAAGGTTTTTGATGAAAACATTCCAGGATTTTTCTCCATATAATGGACTTCAATGGGGTCCAAACGGTTCAAGGTCCAAATGAGAGTTTCAGTGCAAACTGCAAACTGTTCAAAGGGCTTTAAACGATTCCAGGGTCTTATCAAGCGAAACGAGCGCTCATTTCAAAAATAAATAACAAAGTTTAAGTTTTATGAGCACAAATGGTCGTCTGTAATGAGCGTTCGTGACTCTCCTGTTCGAACCCGTTCATCAAAATGAATGAATCTTTTTCCAAGTCAGTTCATTCATTTCGTTCATCGAATGAACCAAATGACACGAAAAAAGATTTGTTCATTTTGATGAACGAGTTTCAACAGGAGAGTCACGAACGCGCATCACAGAACAGAGCAAGGCGAGCATTTGGTTCCCATTGAAGTCCATTATATGGAGAAAAATCCTGTGATGTTTTCATCAAAAACCTTAATTTCATTTCGACTGAAGAAAGAAAGACATGGACATCTTGGATGACATGGGTGTGAGTAAATTATCTAAACTTTTGGTTTCTCAAATTTTGAGGCCTCGGTTTTACACGTGTCTCTTCTAGAATCTCAGATCTTGTACTATCAGTCAGCAATCTCAATATTAACTCAAGCATTTCTAATCATATTCTCAAAATATTAACGGAGCCGAGCTGTCATCCATATTCATACTCTCACTGCATGACTAGTTTATCATCGTGTCTGTTTTAATTTCTTCTAATATAGTTTGGAAGAAACATTTAAGACAAAGAAAGTTGACCAGAATAGTCCATAGATTAACAGTCCTGGCCCGCATTGATTTTTATTCCTAGATCTTTGTAAATAAGTGATGTGTGATTGACTAAACGGTATCTCATCTCCCAGTATGCCAGTGGCTGCGTTGCCTGCGATGGACTGGCCTCTTCCCAGCAGCAGTGAACAGTATGAGCTCAGGATAGAGGTTCAACCCAGACAACATCACAGGGCCCACTACGAGACCGAGGGCAGCCGAGGCGCCGTCAAAGCGTCTGCCGGAGGCCATCCTGTGGTTCAGGTAAAATGAGGACAGAGCTGTGCATTTAGAAGAAGCGAAGCCGTGGGAGGGCGGAAAGGTTGTTTTTGTTTGTTTCTTATAAGGACGCGTGGGGAGGGATGTGAATTCTTGAGAATCGCTGCGTGTGAAAATGTGCACAAACGGTTGTGTGAGTGATTTAAAGACTTGAAACTGAGATGGATGTGACACGAATGAATCGAGGGGGGGGGGGGGGGGCAGATAGACATAATGCAATGATTGTGGTGACATTGTTTCCCTGTTAACGTGTGAAGTACGGTGTCCACGTTTAGGGAAATTAGCTGCCGCTGCGCCAACATGTCATATCATCTACACAGCTTGTATGCATATCTCACAGAGTATTGGCATCATTGCTTTTGAAAATGAAGACAAAAAGTGTTCATGCATACACTAAACATCAGCAGATTTAAAGCAAACATTTGGTTACAGGAATATTGTATCTTTTTATATTTAACTGTGGTTTATAAACCGTTTCAGTTGCGAGGGTACACCGGGACGGAGCCGCTGGCTCTACAGATCTTCATCGGCACGGCTGACGACAGGAACCTCAGACCGCACGCGTTCTACCAGGTCCACCGCATCACCGGCAAGACCGTCACCACCAACAGTCAGGAACGAATGTTGAGCGGAACCAAAATCCTGGAGTTGCCACTGGAACCCAAGGAGAACATGAGAGTTGTGTAAGAAGATAGTGATAGCAAGTAAAAATACCGGGGCTAGTTGTCACATGTGGAAATTGTCTCAGAGTCAAATATACAATTCTGCAAATGCTAGTGTCCTTCAGGTCATGTCAACTCACCTAAAGCGATTTATGCAATACAGAGTGTTTTAAAGGAGTAGGTCACTTTAAAAAAAACTTTTGCTGATAATTTACTCACCCCCATGTCATTCAAGATGTCCACGTCTTTCTTTCTTCAGTCGAAAAGAAATTAAGGTTTTTGATGAAAACATTCCAGGATTTTTCTCCTGGAGTCCAAACGGTTCATGGTCCAAATGAGAGTTTTAGTGCAGCTTCAAAGTGCTTTAAACGACACCAGACTATGAATAAGGGTCTTATCTAGCTAAATGATCGCTCATTTAAAAAATAAATAAAAAAGTTTAAGTTTTATAAACTCAAATGCTCGCCTTGCTCTGTTCTGTGTGACTCTCCTGTTCGAACTCGTTCATCAAAATGAACGAATCTTTTTCCAAGTCAATTCGTTCATTTCGTTCGTTGAATGAACCAAATGACTCGAAAAAAGATTCGTTCATTTTGATGAACGAGTTCGAACGGGAGAGTAACGAACCAGAGAATCACAGAAAAGAGCAAGTGTGCTTATAAAACTTAAACTTTGTTATTATTTTTTTAAATTAGCGATTGTTTCGTTAGATAAGACCCTTATTCATCGTCTGGTGTCGTTTAAAGCCCTTTGAAGCTGCACTGAAACTCTCATTTGGACCTTGAACCGTTTGGACCCCATTGAAGTCCATTATATGGAGAAAATTCCTGTAATGTTTTCATCAAAAACCTTAATTTCTTTTCGACTGAATAAAGAAAGACATGGACGTCTTGGATGACATGGGGGTGAGTAAATTATCAGCAAAAGTTTTTTTTAAAAGTGAACTACTCCTTTAAGGCAGCTTTACAGAAATAAAGAGGAAAATAACAGAATCGATTATGCAAACTTCATGAAATATGAGACAAATTCAAATTCTGCTGTAAAGCACCTCTAAAAAAGACAATAGTGTCTTATATTATTCTGACAAATAGCCTCCACTATATCTAGTTTAGGATAGTTTCTGTTCTTTGAATATAAAACAAAAATGAACTGGGCGTGATGAAAGATCCAGTGTTTTTTGAATTTTGCATGCTAAGTCTATGTCTATGTCTATGTTAGAGTTGACTGTGCTGGTATCCTGAAACTGAGAAATGCCGACATTGAGCTGAAGAAAGGAGAGACGGATGTGGGACGGAAAAAC
Organism: Pimephales promelas; assembly: GCF_988280905.1. NCBI lineage: Eukaryota > Metazoa > Chordata > Actinopteri > Cypriniformes > Leuciscidae > Pimephales > Pimephales promelas. The sequence goes on from NC_142776.1 coordinate 38,016,799, forward strand.
ACCCGAGTGAGAATGATCTTCCGTGTCCACGTTCCTCAACCCGGGGGCCAGTGGCTCTCTCTCCAAGTGGCCTCACAGACTATCGAGTGCTGTACGCATTGTAACTTTCCATTTCAAACTCATTATTTTAACCATGCATGTTTGTGCACTAAAGCATCATATTTTCAATATCAAATGGGTTGTTTTACAGCTCAAAGGTCGGCCCATGAGCATCCAGCGGTAGAGCGTCAGGACGTGGACCACTGTTCGGTTCTGGGTGGACTGCAGATGAGCCTTAGGGGCCAGAACTTCACTTCAGAGTCCAAAGTCATCTTCTTTGAGAAAACACATGGTGAGTGAAACTCTTCTTCGTTGAGAGGGTTGGTCACACTTTTACTGATTGGTTAACCAATGGGTGTTTCAGTGGCTGTTTAGAGAGCAGAGAGTTATACAAAAAAAAATTTCGGACACTTAAAGGATTAGTTCACTTTTGCTGATAATTTACTCACCCCCGTGTCATCCAAGATGTCCATGTCTTTCTTTCTTCAGTCGAAAAGAAATTAAGGTTTTTGATGAAAAGATTCCAGGATTTTTCTCCATATAATGGACTTCAATGGGGTCCAAACGGTTCAATAATAAGGGTCTTATCAAGCGAAACAAGCGCTCATTTCAAAAATAAATATAAAAGTTTACGTTTTATAAGGACAAATGCTCGCCTTGCTCTGTTCTGTGATGCGTGTTTGTGACTCTCCTGTTCAAACTCGTTCATCAAAATGAACAAATCTTTTTTCGAGTCAATTCGTTCATTTCGTTCGTTGAATGAACCAAATGATTCAAAAAAAGATTTGTTCATTTTTTTTTTTTTTTGGATTTGTTCATTTTGATGAACGAGTTCGCCCAGAACAGAGCAAGGCGAGCATTTGTGCTTATAAAACTTAAACTTTTTTATTTATTTTTGAAATGGCCGCTCGTTTCGCTAGATAAGACCCTTATTCATCGTCTGGTGTCGTTTAAAGCCATTTGAAGCTGCACTGAAACTCTCATTTGGACCTTGAACCGTTTGGTCCCCATTGAAGTCCATTATATGGAGAACAATCGTGTAATGTTTTCATCAAAAACCTTAATTTCTTTTCAACTGAAGAAAGAAAGACATGGACATCTTGGATGACATGGGGGTGAGTAAATTATCAGCAAAAGTTTTTTTTTAAAAGTGAACTACTCCTTTAAGGCACATTTAAAAATGTCTGATCATCATCGCATTAGATGATAGACTAAGAATAAGTGGCTATTATCTGAGGCAACAAGACATTTTTAAGTGTCCAAATCCAAATCGTGTTATAGGCTATTTAAAAGGTTTTCAGCTACATCTAAACTCTAGACCGAAAGACACACGAACGTCACTGTCTGCAGTTTCCGTGAAAACGAATCTGTGAAGGTATACATTTAAATAGGGGAGATCCTAATCTCATTTTACATGGATGAATAACTACTTTACAATGGTGGAAGTAGACCTTCAACTACTATTATTGTGCTTTTGCGTGTTAACAGCACCAACCATCGACATAGTACTCTTTTAATATTTGACTTCTCCAGGCACCATTAGCCATCTGTGGGGAAGATTAGCATATGATTTGTTTGAAGTCGTATTGATGTGCTTTGCATATGCAGAGAAAAACGGTGGTCCAGGCTGAAGCTATGAAGGTAGATTGCAGTCTGGTTTGGCCAATGTTTGCAATAACACGAGTGAAAAAAAAAGAAGATAAGCCTTGCAAAGCTTGCATAAACACACACATATTACCGCCAGTTTGTCTGTCAGTGTTTAAAGACGTCAGAAACCTCAACCAACACCTACGCACTGTGCAAAACGTTAATTCTAGAACTATGTTTATTGGTAGATCATATGAAATACTTTTCCAATTATTATGCATGCAAGTTTAATAACTTATAGTCTACATAAAGGCAAGTAAAACATTTTGGTAACACTTTTGATGACTAACATGACACCTTCATAACCATGACATGACACATGTTATGAATATGAAGGAAGTTTTATGCATGTTTATGCAAGTGTCATTCGCTCAGTTATGACATTTTGAATGCAAATATGACATTGTTTGAGTTATGACACCTTGACATAAACCAATACATCATAGCCTGTCAGTGTCGTTGTCATGACAACTTGACATTACTAAGACAACACAACCGGTCATAAACATGACAGCAGATTAATGATCAAACTTAAGAAAGCATTTAGCTTTATTGGTTAACATTACATTAAACTGTCAGCTGGTTGGTTTTGACATTGGCTGTCATGAAGCCATTATAACATTTTAATGACAAATTCAATTAGTACCACTGTAGTTGAGGTCACGAAACATATTCATGACACAGTTATAATGCCTCATGAAAGCCAATGTCAAAGCCAACCATATGACAGTTTAACTTCATTTAATGTCAAGTTGTCATGACAAAGACATCTCAAACAACGTCATATTTGCATTATAATGTCATTATTGAGTGAAAGACAAATAATGACAGTTGTCATAAACATGCATATGAAGGTGTCATGTTAGTCTTATGCACACCCCTTCAAGTAAAGTGTTGCCAACATTTTTGATATATATCTTTAAAACCAATATATATATTTAATATATATATATATTTAAAACCAACGTTTTACAAAGATGCATTAAAATAAGTGAAATTACTTCGATTGATAAATGCAAAACCAAGTAAAGATTTAAATTCAATCAAATTAATTGATTTGCGGGAAACACCAGAAATGTTCCCGAATGTCAAGAATATTTTGAGTGACAGCTGAGTGAAATCTCAGTGTCACAGAAGGACCATGAGGACAATAGTATATATCAGCCGAGACGGCCTACTCTTTCTGACGCAAGCACAGACTTTAGCAGCACTTTCCATTTAGGTGTGCAGCGAGAGGATGTGGTTTGCTCTGCACAGATAGCATCTACAAGCAGAGTCTCTTTCCTTTCCTGTCCTCAAAGTGATAGTTGCAGAGCAGAAGTCACACTGCAGGAGAGTGGGAGTTTCATCCACTATGCATGAAACTTTCTCTCTGTTGCTTATGTAGAAGTCACAGACCAGCTATTTGTTGTGGCTTTGAACAGTAAAGGGTGTGTGTAGGTAAACGGATGTAAATTAGTTCTGAGTTTAAAAAAATAAGTCCCTTATGCTCATTAATATTGTGAAATATTATTGCAATTTAACCCCTTACCTGTCACCTGTCCGTATAGAGGACTTTTGTCACAAAAAGTTGACGCACACACCTTTAATAATCAAAACTTTGGGTTTTCATCCTAAAAGTTCATAATAAAACATATAATCTAGTATTTTTCAATAAAAAAGTATAATATTATCCTCTAAAAAATTATAATATATATTATCCTCTAAAATATATTATCTTTTTTATCGCCTTTTTATTATATCACATATTTTAGTAGTTATCATAAATTAGGTATCATTTGAAAGCTTACAAACTCAGAATTCATCCTGTGAAAACCGTTGCGTTACCATAGAAACGGTACTCTAAATTATTTTATCAGGCTCCGCCCCTTTTGGGCATCATTATATTTCATGACCTTTTCTAATCTTGACAAAACACATATTGTCGGAAAGGTCTGAGTCTCAAGGTTCTTAATTTTGTGACAGAATTGATATTTGGACAGAAATGTATTAATTTGTTTAGGCAGAATGTATACAATTAAATTCAATGGCACCCGGTGGCTATTTTTGGTACTACGCCTAAATAAAATCTCCATTTTTGTGATATCTGCTTCAAATTTGGAACATAACTTGGTTAGATTTATGGCTTTGATTTTATAGTAATTTTAGAGTAAAAACTATTTTGTAAAATATATATTTTATATCAAATAAAAAAATATATAGTATAGTATATTTGATTTAAGCTTCCATAACTTTTTCATACTTTCATTTTTTTCAGTAATCTGCTTGTTTCTTTAAAACAAGACCAAACTTGAATATATATTCCAAAGCATTCAAAGCAATGGAACATTTCTTTTGTAACATTATAAATGTCTTTACTGTCACCTTCGACCAATTTGATGCATTCTTGCTAAATAAAAGTGTTAATTTCTTTCAAAATAATTAGTGTAACTAGTGTAAAAACACCCTTTTTAAGATAATAATATGATGTTTCAAATATTTATGGTTCCATGCATGTTTTTTCTATATTCAAATGCCTGTTTTATTGTCTTAGTTGACTTACAGATATGGGAGGCGGAGGCGCAAGTTTACAGAGACAAAAGCACGTCTGTAAGCATTCAAGCTAAAATAATACACAACGCTCTTCAATAATGGTGTTTAAAAGGTTAATGTAAGTTGTGTTCCTATCAGAACCTGCTGTTCTTGGAAATCCCTCCATATCGGGACCCCAACATCTACCACCCGGTCAGAGTCAGCTTTCACGTGTTGAACGGGAAGAAGAAATGCAGCCAGCCTCAAAACTTCACCTACACACCCCTCTCAGGTGCGGCCGTCGGTTCCTTTACCCTCAAATAATCCAGTTAAAGGAGTAGATAGATCATTTACTCACCCCCATGTCATCCAAGATGTCCATGTCTTTCTTTCTTCAGTCGTAAAGAAATTAAGGTTTTTGATGAAAACATTCCAGGATTTTCTCCATATAATGGACTTTAATGGGGACCAAACGGTTCAAGAACAAATGAGAGTTTCAGTGCAGCTTCAAAGGGCTTTAAACGACACCAGACGATGAATAAGGGTCTTATCTAGCGAAACGAGCGCTCATTTAAAAAATAAATAAAAAAGTTGAAGATTTATAAGCTCAAATGCTCGCCTTGCTCTGTTCTGTGATACGCGTTCATGACTCTCCTGTTCATCAAAATTAATTAAGAGTCATTTCGTTCGTTGAATCAACCAAATGACTCGGAAAAAGATTCCTTCATTTTGATGAACGAGTTCGAAATGTAGAGTCACGAACGTGCATCACAGAACAGAGCAAGACGAGCATTTGAGCTTACAAAACTTAAACTTTGTTATTTATCTTTTAAATGAGCGCTCGTTTCGCTTGATAAGACCCTTATTCATCATCTGGTGTCGTTTAAAGCCCTTTGAAGCTGCACTGAAACTCTCATTTGGACCTTGAACCGTTTGGACCCCATTGAAGTCCATTATATGGAAAAAATAATTAACCTTAATTTCTTTTCAACTGAAGAAGGGATGACATGGGGGTGAGTAAATTATCAGCAAAAGTTTTTTCAAAAGTGAACTACTAAAACTGATCCAAATGTTTTGGATTTCCTCTGCAGTGCCACAGATTAAAGCGGAGCCGGTTGAAGAATACCAGTACACACAGTTAGGCTGTCCTGTGCGTCCCATCATGGGCGTTTCTCCTCCCTCCTGTCATCGTCCAGACGGTTGCATGATGCCCACCGGCTCGCCGTACCAGCGACCTCAATCTGGCATGTATCCCGGTGTCCCACAACACCACCTCGAGCACGCATCCATTCGCTACCAGATACCAGGATTTCTCTCTGGCTCCCCGGGTCATGCTTCATGTATGGGGTCCACGTTTGTGCCCAACGCCTACACGTACACCATAGCAGGTGACAGCATGCAGACGGCAGCCTCCTTATTTCCTACCCTTGATGTCTCCGAGTTGTGCTCCGCCGGGGCCCATCAGAAGGCGTATGTCTCGAGGGCGTCCCCCACCACAGGGAGGTCCCCGCCGGCCCGAAGCCATCAGCAGACGTACCTGCCCGTACAGCACCAGAGGAACGCCAGTCCTGTCAGAGTCACCGTCAAGCAGGAGAACCTGGATCAGGCCTATCTGGATGATGGTTTGTGGGCATCATTACTCTGATCAATCAGTTTTTACAGTCCAACCAAAAGTGATTCAGACACCAGATATCAGGTAACACTTTAGATTAAAGCCTGGAAAGTACTGCGTAATTAACTTGTTTACTTGCTATTTGCTTATCTTTTTAAATAAGCTCAAATCCTGGTGAGAAACTATTCTGCAGACACATCTCCTCCAATCTCAGACCTGAAAAAGGCAATTTAGTGTTCATCCACTCCCATGAAGCGCTGTGAATGACAGAGTCGCTCTCAAACTAATATGCATATTATATACAGATATACAGTACTGGTCTAAAGTTTGAATCATTACATCATTAATTTGTTTTTGAAAGAAATCTGTTCTGTTCATCAAGCCTGTATTTATTTGATGAATAAACAGTAATGTCGTGAAATATTATTCCAATTTAAATTTGATCTATTTTATACGGAGGTGTATTGCATTCACTTGAAGAAAAAAAATCTACTCTGTTTTTCTGAATTAACGAGTTAATTTTTCATGAGAAAAAAAAAAATATTTTGCTCTGTTTTTCTGAATTAATGAGTTAATTTTTCATGAGAAAAAAAATCTACTCTGTTTTTCTGAATTAACGAGTTAATTTTTCATGGAAAACTTTTTTTCTCACGAAAAATTAACTCATTAATTCAGAAAAACAGCAAAAAAAAAAATTTCTCATGAAAAATTAACTCATTAATTCAGAAAAACAAAGCAAAAACTTTTTTTTTCTCATGAAAAATTAACTCATTAATTCAGAAAAACAGAGCAAAAAAAATTTTCTCATGAAAAATTAACTCGTTAATTCAGAAAAACAGAGCAAAAAAAAATTTCTCATGAAAAATTAATTCAGAAAAACAGAGCAAATTTTTTTTCTCATGAAAAATTAACTCATTAAAATTCAGAAAAACTGAATAAATTTTTTTTTTTTTTCTTCAAGTGAATGCAATACGCCTCCGTAATTTTAATATAGGCTACTTGAAAATATATTTTATTTCTGTGATGTATCACTGAATTTTCACCAGCCATTACTCCAATCTGCTGATTTATTATCAATGTTGGAAACAATTGTGCAGCTTAATATATTTTTGGGAACCTGAGATTCTTTGATGAATACAAAGTTAAAAAGAACAGCATTTATTCAAAACAGAATGGTGCTGAAAATTCAGCTTTGCATCACAGAAATAAAATATATTTTAAAGTTTAAAGATAGCCTAATTAGCCTATTTTAAATTGTAATAATATTTCACAAAATTATTATTTATTTTTTTTGGTATTTTTCATCAAATAAATGCAAGCTTGATGAGCAGAGAGACTAAAAATAGTGATGTTTCCAAACTTTTGACTGGTACTGTATGTATAGGCTATATACAACACTAGTTTATTATTTATCCAATGTTTTAAATGTGTCTTTTGCAATGCTTCATGGAACTGTAGTTCTTTCTCTCATTAACGCTGTTTAATACACATTCTTGTACCTTTGTCTTTTGAAATGAGTTTTTTTAAACACTTTTTTACTTGTTTGAATAGCAACACCTTCCTTTTCAATTATTTATGTATATATATTTTTTTAGTTATAGACTTTCTTACCTCACACTAAGTCACACTGGAACTATTTCGCTTTTTAACTTTAATTTAAATCTAGGATTTGATATGGCATGTCACTGTTGTTGTGTGTTGATAGCAGATATTCAGTAGTTTATTTCAGAGGCCACTAATGTATGCCACTCTTATCAGCCGTCACTATATGGGTCAGTGCCTCAGGTTCTGTTAAATATTGAGCTCCTAGCAGACCTAAAACACACATACAGGGACAAACAGGACACTATTGATCTTTAGTATAGCATTCAATCACAAAAGCACTCGTAAATACACTTGAATCGTGTTGTTTATTCACGTAAAGCCGGGTACAGTTGATGTTTTGAGCCAGATTTTAAAATCGCACCGCGGATGTAATTTGTATTTGCGGTGGATGTTGTAGGTGTTACAAAGGATCCCACCAACGCTTTAGCTTCTATTTCAAGCTGATTATACCTGTAAACGCTACCCCTTGTGTCCCTAATCTAATTTTAGACTGAAAACTTTCCATTTTTAGCCCACTAACTTGCCTCAGCAAAACAACAGGAAGCGCACAGCCGGATAAAGTGATGAGGTTAAACTCGGTGCTGCCATCTAGTGGACGGTCAGTTACAGTGACGCGCAGACTGCAGTGTCCCGCGACCTTGCATTCATTCGCGTCTCTAAAGAAAATGTCTTGATAAAAGCCGGCAGAATGGCGCATCACTAAAGTTAACTAACAGAAAATTCTCCCCAACACACACAGGAGCACAAACTGATGTTTAATCCTTAGTGTTAGATGTTTGATCACTTCATTAATGATATAATAGTAACGCACAATCAATCAAACAGCACGCACTCATGATGCTTTTATTTTTCCTTGCAGTGAATGCTGTGATAAGAAGGGACCTTGTTCATAAAAATAAGCTCTAATGTGGAAGACGGATCTCCATCCAGGCCGGCGAAGACGTCTTGGCATTGATATCTATTTAAATTGCTTGCTTTTCATATCTAAGATTTGTACACAAAAAAGATGATTTCAGTAAGATTACCTTAGACATAATATCAGTGTGTTTTATTTTTGTTTATATATAATGCCTATTTTCTCAAATCATGTTTTTAATCAAAGAGCAACCTTGTGCGACATATTTATGAATGTGCATTTTAAATAAAATGTTGCTTTGGTTGTTACTTTTATTTGTTAAAACAAAGCAAAATTCAAACTAATCTGGCAGATCATTATTTGCAATTTTGTAAGCATTATGAATGCTTTTCTTATTGGAAATGCAAATCCGTTTTATATTTATGCTCCAAGAGCTCCAATCAGGGGTGGATTCATGAAAATGTCCTTAAGAAAAAAGTTAGTTATCAAGTACAAAAAATTCTTAAATTACTGACCATTTATTAACCCCTTTTAAGTACCAAGCATCTCTTGATCGTGATGATTATCACTCATTAAAGAAATTTAATTATCCAGATTACAAACATAAATCTAGTAGTAAGGTATTATATAAATATTAAATAGCATTATACCGTAATCCAATTATGAGCAATCCGTTTTTATTTTCAAAACATTATGTATATTTGGGAATACAACATTTTAGAAAATGTATATAATCTATAAAATATGTTATTAAAATTAATTTCTAAATAACTTGTGTGCCATTTAAACTATTATTAAACAATTATCACCACAGAAAGAAACGAGCAGAACCGACAATCAGTTTATTCAGATGAAGGTACTTAAAATAACACTAAAGATTATCCAAAAACACTGATACATATATAATGTGTGGGGGAAAAAAACACTGTTTTGAAGTACGTGGCAATATCCGAACTGAAATCAGATGTAATAATGTCTGAACTACACAATATCTCGTTGCATCCACATCCTCTAACGCTGCTGTAAGTCAATCCATCATCCGTGAGCTGATCAGATCCACAGCTGAGGTTCCTGCTGCACCTTTAATGTTTCCCTCATTTTTATTCACTCAGTCAGGCAGTCTATACACATACACACACACACTCTATCTCTTCTTCTTGCTCTCCTTTTTCAGTTTCTGTCGGATTTGTGGAACGGGCCCCTTCGGCTTGCGGTTCTGCTCCGCGCTGCGAGTGTCCACCGGCTCTGACGGCTCCGCCTGCAATTATCAAATACAAAATTTGAGTTTTCAAACCCCTTATGGCAAGACACTAGACCTGAACATTTTCATGAATACAGATCACCATACTTCCCCAGTTGATAAGTCATTACTTCATTAAGTCAATTGTTCTGCTTTACAAGTTTTGCCTGTAGTTTAAAAAGTAATTTTATTGTTACAATAATTATTTTATATCTACACATAAATCTAAATAACAAACTTGTGAGAAGATTAATAAATACAAAATAAAATATGTATTAATTCCAATGGAAAAAATAGCTCATAAAAATTATGATTAATGCAAAGTATCTTAAAAAATCTAAATAATAATCAGAAAATGTTATAGAACAAAAATATATTTGGATGGTTATCCTTATCCATTTACGAAGAAGCCCAGAGGATTAAAGTGAATTGTACATAAACGTTTATCTGTCAATTCCTCCGTTTCATTCGTTGAATGAACCAAATGACTCGGAAAAAGATTTGTTCGTTTTGATGAACGAGTTCGAACAGGAGAGTCACGAACGCGCATCACAGAACAGAGCAAGGTGAGCATTTGAGCTTATAAAACTTAAACTTTTTTATTTATTTTTGAAATGATCGATCGTTTCGCTAGATAAGACCCTTATTCATCGTCTGGAGTCGTTTAAAGCTGCACTGAAACTCTCATTTGGACCTTGAACCGTTTGGACCCCATTGAAGTCCATTATATGGAGAAAATCCTGGAATGTTTTCATCAAAAACCTTAATTTCTTTTCGACTGAAGAAAGAAAGACATGGACATCTTGGATGACATGGGGGTGAGTAAATTATCAGCAAAATTATTTTTTAAAAGTGAACTTATCCTTTAACAAAGCCTCTAAATATTTTCACGTTTTGATCTGACATAAAACACACCAGTTATAACCTGCTTGTGATTTTTTTTTTTAACTTTATAGGCTTCAAAATGTATAAATTTTGGATTAACTAGTAAAGATTATCTTGATAAACAAAACGTGTTAGGGTCACAAGTCTTTGTTGAAAACAGATCTTGTTTTTCCAAAAGTCTGTGGGGAAAATGCAATGCTTCGCCTTTTCGATCGAGGGAACCCATGCGCCGCTATCCTCCGAGTTGTCCTACAAAGTGACGTCATCATTTCGGCACTGGTGTAAGTTTGTTGGGTAATTTACAACGCCTTAAAAAAAATAAATAAATAAATAAATAAAAAAATTTACAACGCCTTCGAACTCGGTTCAACCAATCAGAATCAAAAATGACCGGAACTAAAACTATCAATTTTATAATGAAGATTTTAACCGATGTCAGACATCACATCAAAACTGTAATATTACAAGTTGTCCGCACCTGTTCGTGGCTCTTGGATGTGGGTATAATTACAGCTAAAATGCAGATGAGTTGAAAAATGGCTCCTAGAAATAATCCATAACGCAAGAGACTCTCGAAGAAAGTGGGTTCGGGAACCTCCGGAGGAGACAGATCCAGATCTGCAGACATGATGATGCTGCCGGAGGATAAACACGCGTTATTCACAAACACACTCACTCACAAGAACATCGGGCATGGTAATATTACCATAGTAACGTTACGTCTTCAAACAAATTAGGCAGTGCAGAACTAACACGTATCGTTACGGGAGTGCAGCGTTAAAATATCATACATCTACAAATCAAACACACACAAAACAAACCGTTTAACTTACCTGTTGATATAAATCGTAACCTTTGCTGTGTTATGGAAAATTGGGAATTGATAAAACGGCAGAATCCTGTGATTGTTGTGAGATTTAAGATGAACACATCCAGTGCTTTGTCTCGAATGCGTTTGAGTTTCTGTCTTCATTGCGCGTTACTGCCTCCTGCTGCACAGGAGGACACATCTCACACACACAGATGCAGCAGCAGAATCTTTTAATAATACACCTTATATTTTAATTCTACATTATTGAAATTCAAAATTATTATTTTACGTTAATCGGTGCCATTATTCAGGCGTATTATTGATCAGAGCAGCACATCTGAAGTGGACGGGCTATGTCACGTGGTAGCTGATACTTTTCGCTTGACCAATCAGAGTCACCAACTCGTCCCCTTGGAATTATAAGGTTAGATATTGAGCTTCAAAGTTTTTGCATTACATATAGGAACATTTATATGGGGAACAAGTTTCATTTAAACATGAAAATAACACGGACCCTAAATGTATTCTAAACATACAATATCAAAATCCTCTCAAATTTGTAAATGGGGATTTTTGGAATGGGTCAAATGCAGATAGAATCTTCTAATTAAAAAAACAAACAAACAAACACTTTTCGCTTAGAATTATAAGGTTCTATCTGCCAAAACATTATTTGAACATTAAATAAAAAAATAAAGTTGTAACAATGTCTCAACGTGTGTTAGAAAGTAAAATTTTATCCTTTCTATGACATTTATTGAATATTTTTTAGCACTTCCATGTATTTAGGACATTTCAAATTAAGCAAGGTAGGTCTAAATATTTTCCACAGTGCATAATCTTCATTTTTGATACCAATTTGGTGGGTAATTAAACACATTGTTGCAGAAATTATACTTTAATCTTTCTTTTGCTTAGACAGAAAGCAGCCACTGTAATACATCCGAGCAGGACTTTATTCCAGCTAAAGTGGGCCAGGTAAAATGGCTTACTCTCTAGACCTCAATATGGCTGAAATAACATGCAAACGTTTATTGTTGTAATTAAGACCCCATTAATTAAATTGTTTAATATTTGACCTATAAGCCTTAATATGGTAAAAAAAAATTAAGACATTTTAAGACTTTAAAAACTGCAAGAAAATCGACATGCTTCAGAAAATTAAATTCATAAAGTTTAATAATCATTGAAAAATTATTCACTGACTATATAATTGTCAGTCTTTGTCTGCACCATTCTGTCTTCGTCAACTTCACTACACTTCCCAGCATCCTCTTGTCTCCACACCTGAACTCACTCCCTCAATCATCCACTCATCCTCTCGTTAGTGTTCATTTTGTATCTGTATTTAGTTCTCTCTGTTTCAGTCTGAGCTTGTCGGTTCTTAATTGTTTCATGGATAGTGTGTGTAATCTTCTGCCAGTCTTCCTTGTACCTGTTTGGAGTTTTTGAGTAAATGTTTTGTATGGATCAAACATGGATTTCCGTGCAGTAAGACTAATGTGCCTTGAGCAGGGAAACAGCTGTCTTCAGGAACACCTGGAGGTTTTCCTGATACCTCAAACCAGTTTCCCAGATGACTGCCTCTGCACGTTTCTACGTGTGGGACTGAACAACACCACTCTAGCCCAGTTGTCTGGGAACCACCTCAAGGAAGCTTTGCCCAATATGTGGAGTGGGTGCTGGTATCCTGCGGATCATCCTTCACTGTCGATGACGTCACCAGCCCCACTCCAACGCCAGAGGCCGCCCAGCCCGAGATCGGCCGTCAGAAGGGTCTTCACCATCCTGGCAACGCCCTCAACCTGCTCCGCCCTGGCCACGCCCTCAGCCTGCTCTGCCACACCCTCGTCCAGCTCCGCCCTGGAGGCAGCCATGCCCTCATCAGCCTCCAGGGCGCCCACCCCCCCACCCCATTGATGTTCTACGGCGCGAGGTTGCGCCTTTGTAAAGGGGGGCGTTCTGTCACAGTCTTCGTCATCTTCACTACACTTCCCAGCATCCTCTTATGTCCACACCTAAACTCACTCCCTCAATCATCCACCTGTTCATCGTCCTGATCATCTGTCATCACCTTGTTAGTGTTAATTATGTATCTGTATTTAGTTTCAGTCTGAGCTTGTCAGTTCTTGATTATGTTTCATGGATGGTGTGTGTAATCTTCTTCCAGTCTTCCTTGTACCTGTTTGGAGTTTTTGAGTGAATGTTTTGTATTGGAGCTTTCTGTCAGCCTCAGCCTGTCTTCATTCCACACTACACCGTGACAATAATGGTTTATAATGGGATAAATGCTACGTGGGAACGCAATATCTCAGCTCTGGAAGGGTCTAGAGCCTCCATTTTTGCACTCAGGTCAAAGTCTCGCGCCCCTCTATCAGAATCCAGAGTTTTGAGAAGATTGGAGAAACTTAATTTTTCGCCCGAAAAAAAAAAACGAAAGGGGTAACACTGTCGTTTTTTTTTCGGGTCGAATTTTTGAGTTTCGATATCTCAGCTCTGGAAGGGTCTAGAGCCTCCATTTTTGCACTCAGGTCAAAGTATCGTGGCCCTCTATCATAATCCAGAGTTTTGAGAAGATTGGAGAAACTTAATTTTTCGCCCAAAAATGAAAAAAAAAACGAAAGGGGTAACACTGTCGTTTTTTTTTTCGGGTCGAAATTTTGAATTTCGATATCTCAGCTCTGGAAGGGTCTAGAGCCTCCATTTTTGCACTCAGGTCAAAGTCTTGCGCCCCTCTATCAGAATCCAGAGTTTTGAGAAGATTGGAGAAACTTCATTTTTCGCCCGAAAATGAAAAAAAACGAAAGGGGTAACACTGTCGTTTTTTTTTTCGGGTCGAAATTTTGAATTTCGATATCTCAGCTCTGGAAGGGTCTAGAGCCTCCATTTTTGCACTCAGGTCAAAGTCTCGCGCCCCTCTATCAGAATCCAGAGTTTTGAGCAGATTGGAGAAACTTCATTTTTCGCCCGAAAATGAAAAAAAACGAAAGGGGTAACACTGTCGTTTTTTTTTCGGGTCGAAATTTTGAATTTCGATATCTCAGCTCTGGGAGGGTCTAGATCCTCCATTTTTGCACTCAGGTCAAAGTCTCGTGGCCTTCTATCAGAATCCAGAGTTTTGAGAAGATTGGAGAAACTTCATTTTTCGCCCGAAAATGAAAAAAAACGAAAGGGGTAACACTGTCGTTTTTTTTTTGGGTCGAAATTTTGAATTTCGATATCTCAGCTCTGGAAGGGTCTAGAGCCTCCATTTTTGCACTCAGGTCAAAGTCTCGCGCCCCTCTATCATAATCCAGAGTTTGGAGAAGATTGGAGAAACTCAATTTTTCGCCCGAAAATGAAAAAAAACGAAAGGGGTAACACTGTCGTTTTTTTTTTGGGTCGAAATTTTGAATTTCGATATCTCAGCTCTGGAAGGGTCTAGAGCCTCCATTTTTGCACTCAGGTCAAAGTCTCGCGCCCCTCTATCAGAATCCAGAGTTTTGAGAAGATTGGAGAAACTTCATTTTTCGCCCCAAAATGAAAAAAAACGAAAGGGGTAACACTGTCGTTTCTTTTTCGGGTCGAAATTTTGAATTTCGATATCTCAGCTCTGGGAGGGTCTAGAGCCTCCATTTTTGCACTCAGGTCAAAGTCTCGTGGCCGTCTATCATAATCCAGAGTTTTGAGAAGATTGGAGAAACTTAATTTTTCGCCCAAAAGTGAAAAAAAACGAAAGGGGTAACACTGTCGTTTTTTTTTCCGGTCGAAATTTTGAATTTCGATATCTCAGCTCTGGAAGGGTCTAGAGCCTCCATTTTTGCACTCAGGTCAAAGTCTCGTGGCCTTCTATCATAATCAAGAGTTTTGAGAAGATTGGAGAAACTTAATTTTTCGCCCAAAAGTGAAAAAAAACGAAAGGGGTAACACTGTCGTTTTTTTTTCGGGTCGAAATTTTGAATTTCGATATCTCAGCTCTGGAAGGGTCTAGAGCCTCCATTTTTGCACTCAGGTCAAAGTCTCGTGGCTTTCTATCATAATCAAGAGTTTTGAGAAGATTGGAGAAACTTAATTTTTCGCCCAAAAATGAAAAAAAAACGAAAGGGGTAACACTGTCGTTTTTTTTTTCGGGTCGAAATTTTGAATTTCGATATCTCAGCTCTTGAAGGGTCTAGAGCCTCCATTTTTGCACTCAGGTCAAAGTATCGCGCCCCTCTATCAGAATCCAGAGTTTTGAGAAGATTGGAGAAACAAAATTTTTCGCCCAAAAATGAAAAAAAACGAAAGGGGTAACACTGTCGTTTTTTTTTTCGGGTCGAAATTTTGAATTTCGATATCTCAGCTCTGGAAGGGTCTAGAGCCTCCATTTTTGCACTCAGGTCAAAGTCTCGCGCCCCTCTATCAGAATCCAGAGTTTTGAGAAGATTGGAGAAACAAAATTTTTCGCCCAAAAATGAAAAAAAACGAAAGGGGTAACACTGTCGGTTTTTTTTCGGGTCGAAATTTTGAATTTCGATATCTCAGCTCTGGAAGGGTCTAGAGCCTCCATTTTTGCACTCAGGTCAAAGTCTCGCGCCCCTCTATCAGAATCCAGAGTTTTGAGAAGATTGGAGAAACTTCATTTTTCGCCCGAAAATGAAAAAAAACGAAAGGGGTAACACTGTCGTTTTTTTTTCGGGTCGAAATTTTGAATTTCGATATCTCAGCTCTGGAAGGGTCTAGAGCCTCCATTTTTGCACTCAGGTCAAAGTCTCGCGCCCCTCTATCAGAATCCAGAGTTTTGAGCAGATTGGAGAAACTTCATTTTTCGCCCAAAAATGAAAAAAAACGAAAGGGGTAACACTGTCGTTTTTTTTTTCGGGTCGAAATTTTGAATTTCGATATCTCAGCTCTGGAAGGGTCTAGAGCCTCCATTTTTGCACTCAGGTCAAAGTCTCGCGCCCCTCTATCAGAATCCAGAGTTTTGAGCAGATTGGAGAAACTTCATTTTTCGCCCGAAAATGAAAAAAAACGAAAGGGGTAACACTGTCGTTTTTTTTTCGGGTCGAAATTTTGAATTTCGATATCTCAGCTCTGGGAGGGTCTAGAGCCTCCATTTTTGCACTCAGGTCAAAGTCTCGCGCCCCTCTATCAGAATCCAGAGTTTTGAGAAGATTGGAGAAACTTCATTTTTCGCCCAAAAATGAAAAAAAAACCGAAAGGGGTAACACTGTCGTTTTTTTTTCGGGTCGAAATTTTGAATTTCGATATCTCAGCTCTGGAAGGGTCTAGAGCCTCCATTTTTGCACTCAGGTCAAAGTCTCGCGCCCCTCTATCAGAATCCAGAGTTTTGAGAAGATTGGAGAAACTTCATTTTTCGCCTGAAAATGAAAAAAAAACGAAAGGGGTAACACTGTCGTTTTTTTTTCGGGTCGAAATTTTGAATTTCGATATCTCAGCTCTGGAAGGGTGTAGAGCCTCCATTTTTGCACTCAGGTCAAAGTCTCGCACCCCTCTATCAGAATCCAGAGTTTTGAGCAGATTGGAGAAACTTCATTTTTTGCCCGAAAATGAAAAAAAAACGAAAGGGGTAACACTGTCGTTTTTTTTTCGGGTCGAAATTTTGAATTTAGATATCTCAGCTCTGGAAGGGTCTAGAGCCTTCATTTTTGCACTCAGGTCAAAGTCTCGCGCCCCTCTATCAGAATCCAGAGTTTTGAGCAGATTGAAGAAACTTAATTTTTAGCCCAAAAATGAAAAAAAAAACGAAAGGGGTAACACTGTCGTTTTTTTTTCGGGTCGAAATTTTGAATTTCGATATCTCAGCTCTGGGAGGGTCTAGAGCCTCCATTTTTGCACTCAGGTCAAAGTCTCGTGGCCGTCTATCATAATCTAGAGTTTTGAGAAGATTGGAGAAACTTCATTTTTCGCCCCAAAAATGAAAAAAAACGAAAGGGGTAACACTGTCGTTTTTTTTTCGGGTCGAAATTTTGAATTTCGATATCTCAGCTCTGGGAGGGTCTAGAGCCTCCATTTTTGCACTCAGGTCAAAGTCTCACAGCCCTCTATCATAATCCAGAGTTTTGAGAAGATTGGAGAAACTTAATTTTTCGCCCAAAAATGAAAAAAAAACGAAAGGGGTAACACTGTCGTTTTTTTTTTTCGGGTCGAAAGTTTGAATTTCGATATCTCAGCTCTGGAAGGGTCTAGAGCCTCCATTTTTGCACTCAGGTCAAAGTCTCGCGCCCCTCTATCAGAATCCAGAGTTTTGAGAAGATTGGAGAAACTTCATTTTTCGCCCGAAAATGAAAAAAAACGAAAGGGGTAACACTGTCGTTTTTTTTTCGGGTCGAAATTTTGAATTTCGATATCTCAGCTCTGGAAGGGTCTAGAGCCTCCATTTTTGCACTCAGGTCAAAGTCTCGCGCCCCTCTATCAGAATCCAGAGTTTTGAGCAGATTG
The DNA here is from genome assembly GCF_988280905.1 of Pimephales promelas. Classification (NCBI taxonomy): domain Eukaryota; kingdom Metazoa; phylum Chordata; class Actinopteri; order Cypriniformes; family Leuciscidae; genus Pimephales; species Pimephales promelas. The sequence goes on from NC_142776.1 coordinate 38,034,425, forward strand.
GAGAAACTTCATTTTTCGCCCAAAAATGAAAAAAAACGAAAGGGGTAACACTGTCGTTTTTTTTTTCGGGTCGAAATTTTGAATTTCGATATCTCAGCTCTGGAAGGGTCTAGAGCCTCCATTTTTGCACTCAGGTCAAAGTCTCGCGCCCCTCTATCATAATCCAGAGTTTTGAGAAGATTGGAGAAACTTAATTTTTCGCCCAAAAATGAAAAAAAAAAACGAAAGGGGTAACACTGTCGTTTTTTTTTTCCGGGTCGAAATTTTGAATTTCGATATCTCAGCTCTGGGAGGGTCTAGAGCCTCCATTTTTGCACTCAGGTCCAAGTCTCGTGGTCGTCTATCATAATCTAGAGTTTTGAGAAGATTGGAGAAACTTAATTTTTCGCCCAAAAATGAAAAAAAACGAAAGGGGTAACACTGTCGTTTTTTTTTCGGGTCGAAATTTTGAATTTCGATATCTCAGCTCTGGGAGGGTTTAGAGCCTCCATTTTTGCACTCAGGCCAAAGTCTCGTGGCCCTCTATCATAATCCAGAGTTTGGAGAAGATTGGAGAAACTTCATTTTTCGCCCAAAAATGAAAAAAAAATGAAAGGGGTAACACTGTCGTTTTTTTTTCGGGTCGAAATTTTGAATTTCGATATCTCAGCTCTGGAAGGGTCTAGAGCCTCCATTTTTGCACTCAGGTCAAAGTCTCGCGCCCCTCTATCAGAATCCAGAGTTTTGAAAAGATTGGAGAAACTTCATTTTTCGCCTGAAAATGAAAAAAAACGAAAGGGGTAACACTGTCGTTTTTTTTTCGGGTCGAAATTTTGAATTTCGATATCTCAGCTCTGGAAGGGTCTAGAGCCTCCATTTTTGCACTCAGGTCAAAGTCTCGTGGCCGTCTATCAGAATCCAGAGTTTTGAGAAGATTGGAGAAACTTAATTTTTCACCCAAAAGTGAAAAAAAACGAAAGGGGTAACACTGTCGTTTTTTTTTCGGGTCGAAATTTTGAATTTCGATATCTCAGCTCTGGAAGGGTCTAGAGCCTCCATTTTTGCACTCAGGTCAAAGTCTCGTGGCCCTCTATCATAATCCAGAGTTTTGAGAAGATTGGAGAAACTTCATTTTTCGCCCAAAAATGAAAAAAAAAACGAAAGGGGTAACACTGTCGTTTTTTTTTTCCGGGTCGAAATTTTGAATTTCGATATCTCAGCTCTGGGAGGGTCTAGAGCCTCCATTTTTGCACTCAGGTCAAAGTCTCGTGGTCGTCTATCATAATCTAGAGTTTTGAGAAGATTGGAGAAACTTAATTTTTCGCCCAAAAATTAAAAAAAAACGAAAGGGGTAACACTGTCGTTTTTTTTTCGGGTCGAAATTTTTAATTTCGATATCTCAGCTCTGGAAGGGTCTAGAGCCTCCATTTTTGCACTCAGGTCAAAGTCTCGCGCCCCTCTATCAGAATCCAGAGTTTTGAGAAGATTGGAGAAACTTCATTTTTCGCCTGAAAATGAAAAAAAACGAAAGGGGTAACACTGTCGTTTTTTTTTCGGGTCGAAATTTTGAATTTTGATATCTCAGCTCTGGAAGGGTCTAGAGCCTCCATTTTTGCACTCAGGTCAAAGTCTCGCGCCCCTCTATCAGAATCCAGAGTTTTGAGAAGATTGGAGAAACTTCATTTTTCGCCCAAAAATGAAAAAAAACAAAAGGGGTAACACTGTCGTTTTTTTTTCGGGTCGAAATTTTGAAATTCGATATCTCAGCTCTGGAAGGGTCTAGAGCCTCCATTTTTGCACTCAGGTCAAAGTCTCGCGCCCCTCTATCAGAATCCAGAGTTTTGAGAAGATTGGAGAAACTTCATTTTTCGCCCGAAAATGAAAAAAAAACGAAAGGGGTAACACTGTCTTTTTTTTTTCGGGTCGAAATTTTGAATTTCGATATCTAAGCTCTGGAAGGGTCTAGAGCCTCCATTTTTGCACTCAGGTCCAAGTCTCGCGCCCCTCTATCAGAATCCAGAGTTTTGAGAAGATTGGAGAAACTTCATTTTTAGCCCCAAAAATGAAAAAAAACGAAAGGGGTAACACTGTCGTTTTTTTTTCGGGTCGAAATTTTGAATTTCGATATCTCAGCTCTGGGAGGGTCTAGAGCCTCCATTTTTGCACTCAGGTCAAAGTCTCGCGCCCCTCTATCAGAATCCAGAGTTTTGAGAAGATTGGAGAAACTTCATTTTTCGCCCAAAAATGAAAAAAAACGAAAGGGGTAACACTGTCGTTTTTTTTTCGGGTCGAAATTTTGAATTTCGATATCTCAGCTCTGGAAGGGTCTAGAGCCTCCATTTTTGCACTCAGGTCAAAGTCTCGCGCCCCTCTATCAGAATCCAGAGTTTTGAGAAGATTGGAGAAACTTCATTTTTCGCCCAAAAATGAAAAAAAACGAAAGGGGTAACACTGTCGTTTTTTTTTCGGGTCGAAATTTTGAATTTCGATATCTCAGCTCTGGAAGGGTCTAGAGCCTCCATTTTTGCACTCAGGTCAAAGTCTCGCGCCCCTCTATCAAAATCCAGAGTTTTGAGAAGATTGGAGAAACTTCATTTTTCGCCTGAAAATGAAAAAAAACGAAAGGGGTAACACTGTCGTTTTTTTTCCGGGTCGAAATTTTGAATTTCGATATCTCAGCTCTGGAAGGGTCTAGAGCCTCAATTTTTGCACTCAGGTCAAAGTCTCGCGCCCCTCTATCAGAATCCAGAGTTTTGAGCAGATTGGAGAAACTTCATTTTTCGCCCGAAAATGAAAAAAAACGAAAGGGGTAACACTGTCGTTTTTTTTTTCGGGTCGAAATTTTGAATTTCGATATCTCAGCTCTGGAAGGGTCTAGAGCCTCCATTTTTGCACTCAGGTCAAAGTCTCGCGCCCCTCTATCAGAATCCAGAGTTTTGAGAAGATTGGAGAAACTTCATTTTTCGCCCAAAAATGAAAAAAAACGAAAGGGGTAACACTGTCGTTTTTTTTTCGGGTCGAAATTTTGAATTTCGATATCTCAGCTCTGGAAGGGTCTAGAGCCTCCATTTTTGCACTCAGGTCAAAGTCTCGCGCCCCTCTATCAGAATCCAGAGTTTTGAGAAGATTGGAGAAACTTCATTTTTTGCCCGAAAATGAAAAAAAACGAAAGGGGTAACACTGTCGTTTTTTTTTCGGGTCGAAATTTTGAATTTCGATATCTAAGCTCTGGAAGGGTCTAGAGCCTCCATTTTTGCACTCAGGTCCAAGTCTCGCGCCCCTCTATCAGAATCCAGAGTTTTGAGAAGATTGGAGAAACTTCATTTTTAGCCCCAAAAATGAAAAAAAAACGAAAGGGGTAACACTGTCGTTTTTTTTTCGGGTCGAAATTTTGAATTTCGATATCTCAGCTCTGGGAGGGTCTAGAGCCTCCATTTTTGCACTCAGGTCAAAGTCTCGCGCCCCTCTATCAGAATCCAGAGTTTTGAGAAGATTGGAGAAACTTCATTTTTCGCCCAAAAATGAAAAAAAACGAAAGGGGTAACACTGTCGTTTTTTTTTCGGGTCGAAATTTTGAATTTCGATATCTCAGCTCTGGAAGGGTCTAGAGCCTCCATTTTTGCACTCAGGTCAAAGTCTCGCGCCCCTCTATCAGAATCCAGAGTTTTGAGAAGATTGGAGAAACTTCATTTTTCGCCTGAAAATGAAAAAAAAACGAAAGGGGTAACACTGTCGTTTTTTTTTTCGGGTCGAAATTTTGAATTTCGATATCTCAGCTCTGGAAGGGTCTAGAGCCTCCATTTTTGCACTCAGGTCAAAGTCTCGCGCCCCTCTATCAGAATCCAGAGTTTTGAGCAGATTGGAGAAACTTCATTTTTCGCCCGAAAATGAAAAAAAAAGAAAGGGGTAACACTGTCGTTTTTTTTTCGGGTCGAAATTTTGAATTTCGATATCTCAGCTCTGGAAGGGTCTAGAGCCTCCATTTTTGCACTCAGGTCAAAGTCTCGCGCCCCTCTATCAGAATCCAGAGTTTTGAGAATATTGGAGAAACTTCATTTTTCGCCCAAAAATGAAAAAAAAACGAAAGGGGTAACACTGTCGTTTTTTTTTCGGGTCGAAATTTTGAATTTCGATATCTCAGCTCTGGGAGGGTCTAGAGCCTCCATTTTTGCACTCAGGTCAAAGTCTCGCGCCCCTCTATCAGAATCCAGAGTTTTGAGAAGATTGGAGAAACTTCATTTTTCGCCTGAAAATGAAAAAAAACGAAAGGGGTAACACTGTCGTTTTTTTTTCGGGTCGAAATTTTGAATTTCGATATCTCAGCTCTGGAAGGGTCTAGAGCCTCCATTTTTGCACTCAGGTCAAAGTCTCGCGCCCCTCTATCAGAATCCAGAGTTTTGAGAAGATTGGAGAAACAAAATTTTTCGCCCAAAAATGAAAAAAAACGAAAGGGGTAACACTGTCGGTTTTTTTTCGGGTCGAAATTTTGAATTTCGATATCTCAGCTCTGGAAGGGTCTAGAGCCTCCATTTTTGCACTCAGGTCAAAGTCTCGCGCCCCTCTATCAGAATCCAGAGTTTTGAGAAGATTGGAGAAACTTCATTTTTCGCCCAAAAATGAAAAAAAAAACGAAAGGGGTAACACTGTCGTTTTTTTTTCGGGTCGAAATTTTGAATTTCGATATCTCAGCTCTGGAAGGGTCTAGAGCCTCCATTTTTGCACTCAGGTCAAAGTCTCGCGCCCCTCTATCAGAATCCAGAGTTTTGAGAAGATTGGAGAAACTTCATTTTTCGCCTGAAAATGAAAAAAAAACGAAAGGGGTAACACTGTCGTTTTTTTTTCGGGTCGAAATTTTGAATTTCGATATCTCAGCTCTGGAAGGGTGTAGAGCCTCCATTTTTGCACTCAGGTCAAAGTCTCGCACCCCTCTATCAGAATCCAGAGTTTTGAGCAGATTGGAGAAACTTCATTTTTTGCCCGAAAATGAAAAAAAACGAAAGGGGTAACACTGTCGTTTTTTTTTCGGGTCGAAATTTTGAATTTAGATATCTCAGCTCTGGAAGGGTCTAGAGCCTTCATTTTTGCACTCAGGTCAAAGTCTCGCGCCCCTCTATCAGAATCCAGAGTTTTGAGCAGATTGAAGAAACTTAATTTTTAGCCCAAAAATGAAAAAAAAAACGAAAGGGGTAACACTGTCGTTTTTTTTTCGGGTCGAAATTTTGAATTTCGATATCTCAGCTCTGGGAGGGTCTAGAGCCTCCATTTTTGCACTCAGGTCAAAGTCTCGTGGCCGTCTATCATAATCCAGAGTTTTGAGAAGATTGGAGAAACTTCATTTTTCGCCCCAAAAATGAAAAAAAACGAAAGGGGTAACACTGTCGTTTTTTTTTCGGGTCGAAATTTTGAATTTCGATATCTCAGCTCTGGGAGGGTCTAGAGCCTCCATTTTTGTACTCAGGTCAAAGTCTCACAGCCCTCTATCATAATCCAGAGTTTTGAGAAGATTGGAGAAACTTAATTTTTCGCCCAAAAATGAAAAAAAACGAAAGGGGTAACACTGTCGTTTTTTTTTTCGGGTCGAAAGTTTGAATTCCGATATCTCAGCTCTGGAAGGGTCTAGAGCCTCCATTTTTGCACTCAGGTCAAAGTCTCGCGCCCCTCTATCAGAATCCAGAGTTTTGAGAAGATTGGAGAAACTTCATTTTTCGCCCGAAAATGAAAAAAAACGAAAGGGGTAACACTGTCGTTTTTTTTTTCGGGTCGAAATTTTGAATTTCGATATCTCAGCTCTGGAAGGGTCTAGAGCCTCCATTTTTGCACTCAGGTCAAAGTCTCGCGCCCCTCTATCAGAATCCAGAGTTTTGAGCAGATTGGAGAAACTTCATTTTTCGCCCAAAAATGAAAAAAAACGAAAGGGGTAACACTGTCGTTTTTTTTTTCGGGTCGAAATTTTGAATTTCGATATCTCAGCTCTGGAAGGGTCTAGAGCCTCCATTTTTGCACTCAGGTCAAAGTCTCGCGCCCCTCTATCAGAATCCAGAGTTTTGAGCAGATTGGAGAAACTTCATTTTTCGCCCGAAAATGAAAAAAAACGAAAGGGTTAACACTGTCGTTTTTTTTTCGGGTCGAAATTTTGAATTTCGATATCTCAGCTCTGGGAGGGTCTAGAGCCTCCATTTTTGCACTCAGGTCAAAGTCTCGTGGCCGTCTATCATAATCCAGAGTTTGGAGAAGATTGGAGAAACAAAATTTTTCGCCCAAAAATGAAAAAAAACGAAAGGGGTAACACTGTCGTTTTTTTTTCGGGTCGAAATTTTGAATTTCGATATCTCAGCTCTGGAAGGGTCTAGAGCCTCCATTTTTGCACTCAGGTCAAAGTCTCGCGCCCCTCTATCATAATCCAGAGTTTTGAGAAGATTGGAGAAACTTCATTTTTCGCCCAAAAATGAAAAAAAAACGAAAGGGGTAACACTGTCGTTTTTTTTTTTCCGGGTCGAAATTTTGAATTTCGATATCTCAGCTCTGGAAGGGTCTAGAGCCTCCATTTTTGCACTCAGGTCAAAGTCTCGCGCCCCTCTATCAGAATCCAGAGTTTTGAGAAGATTGGAGAAACTTCATTTTTCGCCCCAAAATGAAAAAAAACGAAAGGGGTAACACTGTCGTTTCTTTTTCGGGTCGAAATTTTGAATTTCGATATCTCAGCTCTGGGAGGGTCTAGAGCCTCCATTTTTGCACTCAGGTCAAAGTCTCGTGGCCGTCTATCATAATCCAGAGTTTTGAGAAGATTGGAGAAACTTAATTTTTCGCCCAAAAGTGAAAAAAAACGAAAGGGGTAACACTGTCGTTTTTTTTTCCGGTCGAAATTTTGAATTTCGATATCTCAGCTCTGGAAGGGTCTAGAGCCTCCATTTTTGCACTCAGGTCAAAGTCTCGTGGCCTTCTATCATAATCAAGAGTTTTGAGAAGATTGGAGAAACTTAATTTTTCGCCCAAAAGTGAAAAAAAACGAAAGGGGTAACACTGTCGTTTTTTTTTCGGGTCGAAATTTTGAATTTCGATATCTCAGCTCTGGAAGGGTCTAGAGCCTCCATTTTTGCACTCAGGTCAAAGTCTCGTGGCTTTCTATCATAATCAAGAGTTTTGAGAAGATTGGAGAAACTTAATTTTTCGCCCAAAAATGAAAAAAAAACGAAAGGGGTAACACTGTCATTTTTTTTTTCGGGTCGAAATTTTGAATTTCGATATCTCAGCTCTTGAAGGGTCTAGAGCCTCCATTTTTGCACTCAGGTCAAAGTATCGCGCCCCTCTATCAGAATCCAGAGTTTTGAGAAGATTGGAGAAACAAAATTTTTCGCCCAAAAATGAAAAAAAACGAAAGGGGTAACACTGTCGTTTTTTTTTTCGGGTCGAAATTTTGAATTTCGATATCTCAGCTCTGGAAGGGTCTAGAGCCTCCATTTTTGCACTCAGGTCAAAGTCTCGCGCCCCTCTATCAGAATCCAGAGTTTTGAGAAGATTGGAGAAACAAAATTTTTCGCCCAAAAATGAAAAAAAACGAAAGGGGTAACACTGTCGGTTTTTTTTCGGGTCGAAATTTTGAATTTCGATATCTCAGCTCTGGAAGGGTCTAGAGCCTCCATTTTTGCACTCAGGTCAAAGTCTCGCGCCCCTCTATCAGAATCCAGAGTTTTGAGAAGATTGGAGAAACTTCATTTTTCGCCCGAAAATGAAAAAAAACGAAAGGGGTAACACTGTCGTTTTTTTTTCGGGTCGAAATTTTGAATTTCGATATCTCAGCTCTGGAAGGGTCTAGAGCCTCCATTTTTGCACTCAGGTCAAAGTCTCGCGCCCCTCTATCAGAATCCAGAGTTTTGAGCAGATTGGAGAAACTTCATTTTTCGCCCAAAAATGAAAAAAAACGAAAGGGGTAACACTGTCGTTTTTTTTTTCGGGTCGAAATTTTGAATTTCGATATCTCAGCTCTGGAAGGGTCTAGAGCCTCCATTTTTGCACTCAGGTCAAAGTCTCGCGCCCCTCTATCAGAATCCAGAGTTTTGAGCAGATTGGAGAAACTTCATTTTTCGCCCGAAAATGAAAAAAAACGAAAGGGGTAACACTGTCGTTTTTTTTTCGGGTCGAAATTTTGAATTTCGATATCTCAGCTCTGGGAGGGTCTAGAGCCTCCATTTTTGCACTCAGGTCAAAGTCTCGCGCCCCTCTATCAGAATCCAGAGTTTTGAGAAGATTGGAGAAACTTCATTTTTCGCCCAAAAATGAAAAAAAAACCGAAAGGGGTAACACTGTCGTTTTTTTTTCGGGTCGAAATTTTGAATTTCGATATCTCAGCTCTGGAAGGGTCTAGAGCCTCCATTTTTGCACTCAGGTCAAAGTCTCGCGCCCCTCTATCAGAATCCAGAGTTTTGAGAAGATTGGAGAAACTTCATTTTTCGCCTGAAAATGAAAAAAAAACGAAAGGGGTAACACTGTCGTTTTTTTTTCGGGTCGAAATTTTGAATTTCGATATCTCAGCTCTGGAAGGGTGTAGAGCCTCCATTTTTGCACTCAGGTCAAAGTCTCGCACCCCTCTATCAGAATCCAGAGTTTTGAGCAGATTGGAGAAACTTCATTTTTTGCCCGAAAATGAAAAAAAACGAAAGGGGTAACACTGTCGTTTTTTTTTCGGGTCGAAATTTTGAATTTAGATATCTCAGCTCTGGAAGGGTCTAGAGCCTTCATTTTTGCACTCAGGTCAAAGTCTCGCGCCCCTCTATCAGAATCCAGAGTTTTGAGCAGATTGAAGAAACTTAATTTTTAGCCCAAAAATGAAAAAAAAAACGAAAGGGGTAACACTGTCGTTTTTTTTTCGGGTCGAAATTTTGAATTTCGATATCTCAGCTCTGGGAGGGTCTAGAGCCTCCATTTTTGCACTCAGGTCAAAGTCTCGTGGCCGTCTATCATAATCTAGAGTTTTGAGAAGATTGGAGAAACTTCATTTTTCGCCCCAAAAATGAAAAAAAACGAAAGGGGTAACACTGTCGTTTTTTTTTCGGGTCGAAATTTTGAATTTCGATATCTCAGCTCTGGGAGGGTCTAGAGCCTCCATTTTTGCACTCAGGTCAAAGTCTCACAGCCCTCTATCATAATCCAGAGTTTTGAGAAGATTGGAGAAACTTAATTTTTCGCCCAAAAATGAAAAAAAAACGAAAGGGGTAACACTGTCGTTTTTTTTTTTCGGGTCGAAAGTTTGAATTTCGATATCTCAGCTCTGGAAGGGTCTAGAGCCTCCATTTTTGCACTCAGGTCAAAGTCTCGCGCCCCTCTATCAGAATCCAGAGTTTTGAGAAGATTGGAGAAACTTCATTTTTCGCCCGAAAATGAAAAAAAACGAAAGGGGTAACACTGTCGTTTTTTTTTCGGGTCGAAATTTTGAATTTCGATATCTCAGCTCTGGAAGGGTCTAGAGCCTCCATTTTTGCACTCAGGTCAAAGTCTCGCGCCCCTCTATCAGAATCCAGAGTTTTGAGCAGATTGGAGAAACTTCATTTTTCGCCCAAAAATGAAAAAAAACGAAAGGGGTAACACTGTCGTTTTTTTTTTCGGGTCGAAATTTTGAATTTCGATATCTCAGCTCTGGAAGGGTCTAGAGCCTCCATTTTTGCACTCAGGTCAAAGTCTCGCGCCCCTCTATCAGAATCCAGAGTTTTGAGCAGATTGGAGAAACTTCATTTTTCGCCCGAAAATGAAAAAAAACGAAAGGGGTAACACTGTCGTTTTTTTTTCGGGTCGAAATTTTGAATTTCGATATCTCAGCTCTGGGAGGGTCTAGAGCCTCCATTTTTGCACTCAGGTCAAAGTCTCGTGGCCGTCTATCATAATCCAGAGTTTGGAGAAGATTGGAGAAACAAAATTTTTCGCCCAAAAATGAAAAAAAACGAAAGGGGTAACACTGTCGTTTTTTTTTCGGGTCGAAATTTTGAATTTCGATATCTCAGCTCTGGAAGGGTCTAGAGCCTCCATTTTTGCACTCAGGTCAAAGTCTCGCGCCCCTCTATCATAATCCAGAGTTTTGAGAAGATTGGAGAAACTTCATTTTTCGCCCAAAAATGAAAAAAAAAACGAAAGGGGTAACACTGTCGTTTTTTTTTTTCCGGGTCGAAATTTTGAATTTCGATATCTCAGCTCTGGAAGGGTCTAGAGCCTCCATTTTTGCACTCAGGTCAAAGTCTCGCGCCCCTCTATCATAATCCAGAGTTTTGAGAAGATTGGAGAAACTTAATTTTTCGCCCAAAAATGAAAAAAAAAACGAAAGGGGTAACACTGTCGTTTTTTTTTTCCGGGTCGAAATTTTGAATTTCGATATCTCAGCTCTGGGAGGGTCTAGAGCCTCCATTTTTGCACTCAGGTCCAAGTCTCGTGGTCGTCTATCATAATCTAGAGTTTTGAGAAGATTGGAGAAACTTAATTTTTCGCCCAAAAATGAAAAAAAACGAAAGGGGTAACACTGTCGTTTTTTTTTCGGGTCGAAATTTTGAATTTCGATATCTCAGCTCTGGGAGGGTTTAGAGCCTCCATTTTTGCACTCAGGCCAAAGTCTCGTGGCCCTCTATCATAATCCAGAGTTTGGAGAAGATTGGAGAAACTTCATTTTTCGCCCAAAAATGAAAAAAAAATGAAAGGGGTAACACTGTCGTTTTTTTTTCGGGTCGAAATTTTGAATTTCGATATCTCAGCTCTGGAAGGGTCTAGAGCCTCCATTTTTGCACTCAGGTCAAAGTCTCGCGCCCCTCTATCAGAATCCAGAGTTTTGAAAAGATTGGAGAAACTTCATTTTTCGCCTGAAAATGAAAAAAAACGAAAGGGGTAACACTGTCGTTTTTTTTTCGGGTCGAAATTTTGAATTTCGATATCTCAGCTCTGGAAGGGTCTAGAGCCTCCATTTTTGCACTCAGGTCAAAGTCTCGTGGCCGTCTATCAGAATCCAGAGTTTTGAGAAGATTGGAGAAACTTAATTTTTCACCCAAAAGTGAAAAAAAACGAAAGGGGTAACACTGTCGTTTTTTTTTCGGGTCGAAATTTTGAATTTCGATATCTCAGCTCTGGAAGGGTCTAGAGCCTCCATTTTTGCACTCAGGTCAAAGTCTCGTGGCCCTCTATCATAATCCAGAGTTTTGAGAAGATTGGAGAAACTTCATTTTTCGCCCAAAAATGAAAAAAAAAACGAAAGGGGTAACACTGTCGTTTTTTTTTTCCGGGTCGAAATTTTGAATTTCGATATCTCAGCTCTGGGAGGGTCTAGAGCCTCCATTTTTGCACTCAGGTCAAAGTCTCGTGGTCGTCTATCATAATCTAGAGTTTTGAGAAGATTGGAGAAACTTAATTTTTCGCCCAAAAATTAAAAAAAAACGAAAGGGGTAACACTGTCGTTTTTTTTTCGGGTCGAAATTTTTAATTTCGATATCTCAGCTCTGGAAGGGTCTAGAGCCTCCATTTTTGCACTCAGGTCAAAGTCTCGCGCCCCTCTATCAGAATCCAGAGTTTTGAGAAGATTGGAGAAACTTCATTTTTCGCCTGAAAATGAAAAAAAACGAAAGGGGTAACACTGTCGTTTTTTTTTCGGGTCGAAATTTTGAATTTTGATATCTCAGCTCTGGAAGGGTCTAGAGCCTCCATTTTTGCACTCAGGTCAAAGTCTCGCGCCCCTCTATCAGAATCCAGAGTTTTGAGAAGATTGGAGAAACTTCATTTTTCGCCCAAAAATGAAAAAAAAACAAAAGGGGTAACACTGTCGTTTTTTTTTCGGGTCGAAATTTTGAAATTCGATATCTCAGCTCTGGAAGGGTCTAGAGCCTCCATTTTTGCACTCAGGTCAAAGTCTCGCGCCCCTCTATCAGAATCCAGAGTTTTGAGAAGATTGGAGAAACTTCATTTTTCGCCCGAAAATGAAAAAAAAACGAAAGGGGTAACACTGTCTTTTTTTTTTCGGGTCGAAATTTTGAATTTCGATATCTAAGCTCTGGAAGGGTCTAGAGCCTCCATTTTTGCACTCAGGTCCAAGTCTCGCGCCCCTCTATCAGAATCCAGAGTTTTGAGAAGATTGGAGAAACTTCATTTTTAGCCCCAAAAATGAAAAAAAACGAAAGGGGTAACACTGTCGTTTTTTTTTCGGGTCGAAATTTTGAATTTCGATATCTCAGCTCTGGGAGGGTCTAGAGCCTCCATTTTTGCACTCAGGTCAAAGTCTCGCGCCCCTCTATCAGAATCCAGAGTTTTGAGAAGATTGGAGAAACTTCATTTTTCGCCCAAAAATGAAAAAAAACGAAAGGGGTAACACTGTCGTTTTTTTTTCGGGTCGAAATTTTGAATTTCGATATCTCAGCTCTGGAAGGGTCTAGAGCCTCCATTTTTGCACTCAGGTCAAAGTCTCGCGCCCCTCTATCAGAATCCAGAGTTTTGAGAAGATTGGAGAAACTTCATTTTTCGCCCAAAAATGAAAAAAAACGAAAGGGGTAACACTGTCGTTTTTTTTTCGGGTCGAAATTTTGAATTTCGATATCTCAGCTCTGGAAGGGTCTAGAGCCTCCATTTTTGCACTCAGGTCAAAGTCTCGCGCCCCTCTATCAAAATCCAGAGTTTTGAGAAGATTGGAGAAACTTCATTTTTCGCCTGAAAATGAAAAAAAACGAAAGGGGTAACACTGTCGTTTTTTTTCCGGGTCGAAATTTTGAATTTCGATATCTCAGCTCTGGAAGGGTCTAGAGCCTCAATTTTTGCACTCAGGTCAAAGTCTCGCGCCCCTCTATCAGAATCCAGAGTTTTGAGCAGATTGGAGAAACTTCATTTTTCGCCCGAAAATGAAAAAAAACGAAAGGGGTAACACTGTCGTTTTTTTTTTCGGGTCGAAATTTTGAATTTCGATATCTCAGCTCTGGAAGGGTCTAGAGCCTCCATTTTTGCACTCAGGTCAAAGTCTCGCGCCCCTCTATCAGAATCCAGAGTTTTGAGAAGATTGGAGAAACTTCATTTTTCGCCCAAAAATGAAAAAAAACGAAAGGGGTAACACTGTCGTTTTTTTTTCGGGTCGAAATTTTGAATTTCGATATCTCAGCTCTGGAAGGGTCTAGAGCCTCCATTTTTGCACTCAGGTCAAAGTCTCGCGCCCCTCTATCAGAATCCAGAGTTTTGAGAAGATTGGAGAAACTTCATTTTTTGCCCGAAAATGAAAAAAAACGAAAGGGGTAACACTGTCGTTTTTTTTTCGGGTCGAAATTTTGAATTTCGATATCTAAGCTCTGGAAGGGTCTAGAGCCTCCATTTTTGCACTCAGGTCCAAGTCTCGCGCCCCTCTATCAGAATCCAGAGTTTTGAGAAGATTGGAGAAACTTCATTTTTAGCCCCAAAAATGAAAAAAAAACGAAAGGGGTAACACTGTCGTTTTTTTTTCGGGTCGAAATTTTGAATTTCGATATCTCAGCTCTGGGAGGGTCTAGAGCCTCCATTTTTGCACTCAGGTCAAAGTCTCGCGCCCCTCTATCAGAATCCAGAGTTTTGAGAAGATTGGAGAAACTTCATTTTTCGCCCAAAAATGAAAAAAAACGAAAGGGGTAACACTGTCGTTTTTTTTTCGGGTCGAAATTTTGAATTTCGATATCTCAGCTCTGGAAGGGTCTAGAGCCTCCATTTTTGCACTCAGGTCAAAGTCTCGCGCCCCTCTATCAGAATCCAGAGTTTTGAGAAGATTGGAGAAACTTCATTTTTCGCCTGAAAATGAAAAAAAAACGAAAGGGGTAACACTGTCGTTTTTTTTTCGGGTCGAAATTTTGAATTTCGATATCTCAGCTCTGGGAGGGTCTAGAGCCTCCATTTTTGCACTCAGGTCAAAGTCTCGCGCCCCTCTATCAGAATCCAGAGTTTTGAGAAGATTGGAGAAACTTCATTTTTCGCCCAAAAATGAAAAAAAACGAAAGGGGTAACACTGTCGTTTTTTTTTCGGGTCGAAATTTTGAATTTCGATATCTCAGCTCTGGAAGGGTCTAGAGCCTCCATTTTTGCACTCAGGTCAAAGTCTCGCGCCCCTCTATCAGAATCCAGAGTTTTGAGAAGATTGGAGAAACTTCATTTTTCGCCTGAAAATGAAAAAAAAACGAAAGGGGTAACACTGTCGTTTTTTTTTCGGGTCGAAATTTTGAATTTCGATATCTCAGCTCTGGAAGGGTCTAGAGCCTCCATTTTTGCACTCAGGTCAAAGTCTCGTGCCCCTCTATCAGAATCCAGAGTTTTGAGCAGATTGGAGAAACTTCATTTTTCGCCCGAAAATGAAAAAAAAAGAAAGGGGTAACACTGTCGTTTTTTTTTCGGGTCGAAATTTTGAATTTCGATATCTCAGCTCTGGAAGGGTCTAGAGCCTCCATTTTTGCACTCAGGTCAAAGTCTCGCGCCCCTCTATCAGAATCCAGAGTTTTGAGAATATTGGAGAAACTTCATTTTTCGCCCAAAAATGAAAAAAAAACGAAAGGGGTAACACTGTCGTTTTTTTTTCGGGTCGAAATTTTGAATTTCGATATCTCAGCTCTGGGAGGGTCTAGAGCCTCCATTTTTGCACTCAGGTCAAAGTCTCGCGCCCCTCTATCAGAATCCAGAGTTTTGAGAAGATTGGAGAAACTTCATTTTTCGCCTGAAAATGAAAAAAAACGAAAGGGGTAACACTGTCGTTTTTTTTTCGGGTCGAAATTTTGAATTTCGATATCTCAGCTCTGGAAGGGTCTAGAGCCTCCATTTTTGCACTCAGGTCAAAGTCTCGCGCCCCTCTATCAGAATCCAGAGTTTTGAGAAGATTGGAGAAACTTCATTTTTCGCCCAAAAATGAAAAAAAACGAAAGGGGTAACACTGTCGGTTTTTTTTCGGGTCGAAATTTTGAATTTCGATATCTCAGCTCTGGAAGGGTCTAGAGCCTCCATTTTTGCACTCAGGTCAAAGTCTCGCGCCCCTCTATCAGAATCCAGAGTTTTGAGAAGATTGGAGAAACTTCATTTTTCGCCTGAAAATGAAAAAAAAACGAAAGGGGTAACACTGTCGTTTTTTTTTCGGGTCGAAATTTTGAATTTCGATATCTCAGCTCTGGAAGGGTGTAGAGCCTCCATTTTTGCACTCAGGTCAAAGTCTCGCACCCCTCTATCAGAATCCAGAGTTTTGAGCAGATTGGAGAAACTTCATTTTTTGCCCGAAAATGAAAAAAAACGAAAGGGGTAACACTGTCGTTTTTTTTTCGGGTCGAAATTTTGAATTTAGATATCTCAGCTCTGGAAGGGTCTAGAGCCTTCATTTTTGCACTCAGGTCAAAGTCTCGCGCCCCTCTATCAGAATCCAGAGTTTTGAGCAGATTGAAGAAACTTAATTTTTAGCCCAAAAATGAAAAAAAAAACGAAAGGGGTAACACTGTCGTTTTTTTTTCGGGTCGAAATTTTGAATTTCGATATCTCAGCTCTGGGAGGGTTTAGAGCCTCCATTTTTGCACTCAGGTCAAAGTCTCGTGGCCGTCTATCATAATCCAGAGTTTTGAGAAGATTGGAGAAACTTCATTTTTCGCCCCAAAAATGAAAAAAAACGAAAGGGGTAACACTGTCGTTTTTTTTTCGGGTCGAAATTTTGAATTTCGATATCTCAGCTCTGGGAGGGTCTAGAGCCTCCATTTTTGTACTCAGGTCAAAGTCTCACAGCCCTCTATCATAATCCAGAGTTTTGAGAAGATTGGAGAAACTTAATTTTTCGCCCAAAAATGAAAAAAAACGAAAGGGGTAACACTGTCGTTTTTTTTTTCGGGTCGAAAGTTTGAATTCCGATATCTCAGCTCTGGAAGGGTCTAGAGCCTCCATTTTTGCACTCAGGTCAAAGTCTCGCGCCCCTCTATCAGAATCCAGAGTTTTGAGAAGATTGGAGAAACTTCATTTTTCGCCCGAAAATGAAAAAAAACGAAAGGGGTAACACTGTCGTTTTTTTTTTCGGGTCGAAATTTTGAATTTCGATATCTCAGCTCTGGAAGGGTCTAGAGCCTCCATTTTTGCACTCAGGTCAAAGTCTCGCGCCCCTCTATCAGAATCCAGAGTTTTGAGCAGATTGGAGAAACTTCATTTTTCGCCCAAAAATGAAAAAAAACGAAAGGGGTAACACTGTCGTTTTTTTTTTCGGGTCGAAATTTTGAATTTCGATATCTCAGCTCTGGAAGGGTCTAGAGCCTCCATTTTTGCACTCAGGTCAAAGTCTCGCGCCCCTCTATCAGAATCCAGAGTTTTGAGCAGATTGGAGAAACTTCATTTTTCGCCCGAAAATGAAAAAAAACGAAAGGGTTAACACTGTCGTTTTTTTTTCGGGTCGAAATTTTGAATTTCGATATCTCAGCTCTGGGAGGGTCTAGAGCCTCCATTTTTGCACTCAGGTCAAAGTCTCGTGGCCGTCTATCATAATCCAGAGTTTGGAGAAGATTGGAGAAACAAAATTTTTCGCCCAAAAATGATAAAAAACGAAAGGGGTAACACTGTCGTTTTTTTTTCGGGTCGAAATTTTGAATTTCGATATCTCAGCTCTGGAAGGGTCTAGAGCCTCCATTTTTGCACTCAGGTCAAAGTCTCGCGCCCCTCTATCATAATCCAGAGTTTTGAGAAGATTGGAGAAACTTCATTTTTCGCCCAAAAATGAAAAAAAAACGAAAGGGGTAACACTGTCGTTTTTTTTTTTCCGGGTCGAAATTTTGAATTTCGATATCTCAGCTCTGGAAGGGTCTAGAGCCTCCATTTTTGCACTCAGGTCAAAGTCTCGCGCCCCTCTATCATAATCCAGAGTTTTGAGAAGATTGGAGAAACTTAATTTTTCGCCCAAAAATGAAAAAAAAAACGAAAGGGGTAACACTGTCGTTTTTTTTTTTCCGGGTCGAAATTTTGAATTTCGATATCTCAGCTCTGGGAGGGTCTAGAGCCTCCATTTTTGCACTCAGGTCCAAGTCTCGTGGTCGTCTATCATAATCTAGAGTTTTGAGAAGATTGGAGAAACTTAATTTTTCGCCCAAAAATGAAAAAAAACGAAAGGGGTAACACTGTCGTTTTTTTTTCGGGTCGAAATTTTGAATTTCGATATCTCAGCTCTGGGAGGGTTTAGAGCCTCCATTTTTGCACTCAGGCCAAAGTCTCGTGGCCCTCTATCATAATCCAGAGTTTGGAGAAGATTGGAGAAACTTCATTTTTCGCCCAAAAATGAAAAAAAAATGAAAGGGGTAACACTGTCGTTTTTTTTTTCGGGTCGAAATTTTGAATTTCGATATCTCAGCTCTGGAAGGGTCTAGAGCCTCCATTTTTGCACTCAGGTCAAAGTCTCGCGCCCCTCTATCAGAATCCAGAGTTTTGAAAAGATTGGAGAAACTTCATTTTTCGCCTGAAAATGAAAAAAAACGAAAGGGGTAACACTGTCGTTTTTTTTTCGGGTCGAAATTTTGAATTTCGATATCTCAGCTCTGGAAGGGTCTAGAGCCTCCATTTTTGCACTCAGGTCAAAGTCTCGTGGCCGTCTATCAGAATCCAGAGTTTTGAGAAGATTGGAGAAACTTAATTTTTCACCCAAAAGTGAAAAAAAACGAAAGGGGTAACACTGTCGTTTTTTTTTCGGGTCGAAATTTTGAATTTCGATATCTCAGCTCTGGAAGGGTCTAGAGCCTCCATTTTTGCACTCAGGTCAAAGTCTCGTGGCCCTCTATCATAATCCAGAGTTTTGAGAAGATTGGAGAAACTTCATTTTTCGCCCAAAAATGAAAAAAAAAACGAAAGGGGTAACACTGTCGTTTTTTTTTTTCCGGGTCGAAATTTTGAATTTCGATATCTCAGCTCTGGGAGGGTCTAGAGCCTCCATTTTTGCACTCAGGTCAAAGTCTCGTGGTCGTCTATCATAATCTAGAGTTTTGAGAAGATTGGAGAAACTTCATTTTTCGCCTGAAAATGAAAAAAAACGAAAGGGGTAACACTGTCGTTTTTTTTTCGGGTCGAAATTTTGAATTTTGATATCTCAGCTCTGGAAGGGTCTAGAGCCTCCATTTTTGCACTCAGGTCAAAGTCTCGCGCCCCTCTATAAGAATCCAGAGTTTTGAGAAGATTGGAGAAACTTCATTTTTCGCCCAAAAATGAAAAAAAACAAAAGGGGTAACACTGTCGTTTTTTTTTCGGGTCGAAATTTTGAAATTCGATATCTCAGCTCTGGAAGGGTCTAGAGCCTCCATTTTTGCACTCAGGTCAAAGTCTCGCGCCCCTCTATCAGAATCCAGAGTTTTGAGAAGATTGGAGAAACTTCATTTTTCGCCCGAAAATGAAAAAAAAACGAAAGGGGTAACACTGTCGTTTTTTTTTCGGGTCGAAATTTTGAATTTCGATATCTAAGCTCTGGAAGGGTCTAGAGCCTCCATTTTTGCACTCAGGTCAAAGTCTCGCGCCCCTCTATCAGAATCCAGAGTTTTGAGAAGATTGGAGAAACTTCATTTTTAGCCCCAAAAATGAAAAAAAACGAAAGGGGTAACACTGTCGTTTTTTTTTCGGGTCGAAATTTTGAATTTCGATATCTCAGCTCTGGAAGGGTCTAGAGCCTCCATTTTTGCACTCAGGTCAAAGTCTCGCGCCCCTCTATCATAATCCAGAGTTTTGAGAAGATTGGAGAAACTTCATTTTTCGCCCAAAAATGAAAAAAAAAAACGAAAGGGGTAACACTGTCGTTTTTTTTTTTCCGGGTCGAAATTTTGAATTTCGATATCTCAGCTCTGGAAGGGTCTAGAGCCTCCATTTTTGCACTCAGGTCAAAGTCTCGCGCCCCTCTATCATAATCCAGAGTTTTGAGAAGATTGGAGAAACTTAATTTTTCGCCCAAAAATGAAAAAAAAAACGAAAGGGGTAACACTGTCGTTTTTTTTTTCCGGGTCGAAATTTTGAATTTCGATATCTCAGCTCTGGGAGGGTCTAGAGCCTCCATTTTTGCACTCAGGTCCAAGTCTCGTGGTCGTCTATCATAATCTAGAGTTTTGAGAAGATTGGAGAAACTTAATTTTTCGCCCAAAAATGAAAAAAAACGAAAGGGGTAACACTGTCGTTTTTTTTTCGGGTCGAAATTTTGAATTTCGATATCTCAGCTCTGGGAGGGTTTAGAGCCTCCATTTTTGCACTCAGGCCAAAGTCTCGTGGCCCTCTATCATAATCCAGAGTTTGGAGAAGATTGGAGAAACTTCATTTTTCGCCCAAAAATGAAAAAAAAATGAAAGGGGTAACACTGTCGTTTTTTTTCGGGTCGAAATTTTGAATTTCGATATCTCAGCTCTGGAAGGGTCTAGAGCCTCCATTTTTGCACTCAGGTCAAAGTCTCGTGGCCGTCTATCAGAATCCAGAGTTTTGAGAAGATTGGAGAAACTTAATTTTTCACCCAAAAGTGAAAAAAAACGAAAGGGGTAACACTGTCGTTTTTTTTTCGGGTCGAAATTTTGAATTTCGATATCTCAGCTCTGGAAGGGTCTAGAGCCTCCATTTTTGCACTCAGGTCAAAGTCTCGTGGCCCTCTATCATAATCCAGAGTTTTGAGAAGATTGGAGAAACTTCATTTTTCACCCAAAAATGAAAAAAAAAACGAAAGGGGTAACACTGTCGTTTTTTTTTTTCCGGGTCGAAATTTTGAATTTCGATATCTCAGCTCTGGGAGGGTCTAGAGCCTCCATTTTTGCACTCAGGTCAAAGTCTCGTGGTCGTCTATCATAATCTAGAGTTTTGAGAAGATTGGAGAAACTTCATTTTTCGCCTGAAAATGAAAAAAAACGAAAGGGGTAACACTGTCGTTTTTTTTCGGGTCGAAATTTTGAATTTTGATATCTCAGCTCTGGAAGGGTCTAGAGCCTCCATTTTTGCACTCAGGTCAAAGTCTCGCGCCCCTCTATCAGAATCCAGAGTTTTGAGAAGATTGGAGAAACTTCATTTTTCGCCCAAAAATGAAAAAAAACAAAAGGGGTAACACTGTCGTTTTTTTTTCGGGTCGAAATTTTGAAATTCGATATCTCAGCTCTGGAAGGGTCTAGAGCCTCCATTTTTGCACTCAGGTCAAAGTCTCGCGCCCCTCTATCAGAATCCAGAGTTTTGAGAAGATTGGAGAAACTTCATTTTTCGCCCGAAAATGAAAAAAAAACGAAAGGGGTAACACTGTCGTTTTTTTTTCGGGTCGAAATTTTGAATTTCGATATCTAAGCTCTGGAAGGGTCTAGAGCCTCCATTTTTGCACTCAGGTCCAAGTCTCGCGCCCCTCTATCAGAATCCAGAGTTTTGAGAAGATTGGAGAAACTTCATTTTTAGCCCCGAAAATGAAAAAAAACGAAAGGGGTAACACTGTCGTTTTTTTTTTCGGGTCGAAATTTTGAATTTCGATATCTCAGCTCTGGGAGGGTCTAGAGCCTCCATTTTTGCACTCAGGTCAAAGTCTCGCGCCCCTCTATCAGAATCCAGAGTTTTGAGAAGATTGGAGAAACTTCATTTTTAGCCCCAAAAATGAAAAAAAACGAAAGGGGTAACACTGTCGTTTTTTTTTCGGGTCGAAATTTTGAATTTCGATATCTCAGCTCTGGAAGGGTCTAGAGCCTCCATTTTTGCACTCAGGTCAAAGTCTCGCGCCCCTCTATCAGAATCCAGAGTTTTGAGAAGATTGGAGAAACTTCATTTTTCGCCCAAAAATGAAAAAAAACGAAAGGGGTAACACTGTCGTTTTTTTTTCGGGTCGAAATTTTGAATTTCGATATCTCAGCTCTGGAAGGGTCTAGAGCCTCCATTTTTGCAGTCAGGTCAAAGTCTCGCGCCCCTCTATCAGAATCCAGAGTTTTGAGAAGATTGGAGAAACTTCATTTTTCGCCTGAAAATGAAAAAAAACGAAAGGGGTAACACTGTCGTTTTTTTTTCGGGTCGAAATTTTGAATTTCGATATCTCAGCTCTGGAAGGGTCTAGAGCCTCCATTTTTGCACTCAGGTCAAAGTCTCGCGCCCCTCTATCAGAATCCAGAGTTTTGAGCAGATTGGAGAAACTTCATTTTTCGCCCGAAAATGAAAAAAAAACGAAAGGGGTAACACTGTCGTTTTTTTTTCGGGTCGAAATTTTGAATTTCGATATCTCAGCTCTGGAAGGGTCTAGAGCCTCCATTTTTGCACTCAGGTCAAAGTCTCGCGCCCCTCTATCAGAATCCAGAGTTTTGAGAAGATTGGAGAAACTTCATTTTTAGCCCCAAAAATGAAAAAAACAAAAGGGGTAACACTGTCGTTTTTTTTTCGGGTCGAAATTTTGAATTTCGATATCTAGAGCCTCCATTTTTGCACTCAGGTCAAAGTCTCGCGCCCATCTATCAGAATCCAGAGTTTTGAGCAGATTGGAGAAACTTCATTTTTCGCCCAAAAATGAAAAAAAACGAAAGGGGTAACACTGTCGTTTTTTTTTTTCGGGTCGAAATTTTGAATTTCGATATCTAAGCTCTGGAAGGGTCTAGAGCCTCCATTTTTGCACTCAGGTCAAAGTCTCGCGCCCCTCTATCAGAATCCAGAGTTTTGAGAAGATTGGAGAAACTTCATTTTTCGCCTGAAAATGAAAAAAAACGAAAGGGGTAACACTGTCGTTTTTTTTTCGGGTCGAAATTTTGAATTTCGATATCTCAGCTCTGGAAGGGTCTAGAGCCTCCATTTTTGCACTCAGGTCAAAGTCTCGCGCCCCTCTATCAGAATCCAGAGTTTTGAGCAGATTGGAGAAACAAAATTTTTTGCCCAAAAATGAAAAAAAACGAAAGAGGTAACACTGTCGTTTTTTTTTCGGGTCGAAATTTTGAATTTCGATATCTCAGCTCTGGAAGGGTCTAGAGCCTCCATTTTTGCACTCAGGTCAAAGTCTCGCGCCCCTCTATCAGAATCCAGAGTTTTGAGAAGATTGGAGAAACTTCATTTTTCGCCCAAAAATGAAAAAAAACGAAAGGGGTAACACTGTCGTTTTTTTTTCGGGTCGAAATTTTGAATTTCGATATCTCAGCTCTGGAAGGGTCTAGAGCCTCCATTTTTGCACTCAGGTCAAAGTCTCGCGCCCCTCTATCAGAATCCAGAGTTTTGAGCAGATTGGAGAAACTTCATTTTTCGCCCGAAAATGAAAAAAAAACGAAAGGGGTAACACTGTCGTTTTTTTTTCGGGTCGAAATTTTGAATTTAGATATCTCAGCTCTGGAAGGGTCTAGAGCCTTCATTTTTGCACTCAGGTCAAAGTCTCGCGCCCCTCTATCAGAATCCAGAGTTTTGAGCAGATTGGAGAAACTTCATTTTTCGCCCGAAAATGAAAAAAAACGAAAGGGGTAACACTGTCGTTTTTTTTTTCGGGTCGAAATTTTGAATTTCGATATCTCAGCTCTGGGAGGGTCTAGAGCCTCCATTTTTGCACTCAGGTCAAAGTCTCGTGGCCCTCTATCATAATCCAGAGTTTTGAGAAGATTGGAGAAACTTCATTTTTCGCCCAAAAATGAAAAAAAAACGAAAGGGGTAACACTGTCGTTTTTTTTTTCCGGGTCGAAATTTTGAATTTCGATATCTCAGCTCTGGAAGGGTCTAGAGCCTCCATTTTTGCACTCAGGTCCAAGTCTCGCGCCCCTCTATCAGAATCCAGAGTTTTGAGAAGATTGGAGAAACTTCTTTTTTCGCCCCAAAAATGAAAAAAAAACGAAAGGGGTAACACTGTCGTTTTTTTTTCGGGTCGAAATTCTGAATTTCGATATCTCAGCTCTGGGAGGGTCTAGAGCCTCCATTTTTGCACTCAGGTCAAAGTCTCGCGCCCCTCTATCAGAATCCAGAGTTTTGAGAAGATTGGAGAAACTTCATTTTTCGCCCAAAAATGAAAAAAAACGAAAGGGGTAACACTGTCGTTTTTTTTTCGGGTCGAAATTTTGAATTTCGATATCTCAGCTCTGGAAGGGTCTAGAGCCTCCATTTTTGCACTCAGGTCAAAGTCTCGCGCCCCTCTATCAAAATCCAGAGTTTTGAGAAGATTGGAGAAACTTCATTTTTCGCCTGAAAATGAAAAAAAACGAAAGGGGTAACACTGTCGTTTTTTTTCCGGGTCGAAATTTTGAATTTCGATATCTCAGCTCTGGAAGGGTCTAGAGCCTCAATTTTTGCACTCAGGTCAAAGTCTCGCGCCCCTCTATCAGAATCCAGAGTTTTGAGTAGATTGGAGAAACTTCATTTTTCGCCCGAAAATGAAAAAAAACGAAAGGGGTAACACTGTCGTTTTTTTTTTCGGGTCGAAATTTTGAATTTCGATATCTCAGCTCTGGAAGGGTCTAGAGCCTCCATTTTTGCACTCAGGTCAAAGTCTCGCGCCCCTCTATCAGAATCCAGAGTTTTGAGAAGATTGGAGAAACTTCATTTTTCGCCTGAAAATGAAAAAAAACGAAAGGGGTAACACTGTCGTTTTTTTTTTCGGGTCGAAATTTTGAATTTCGATATCTCAGCTCTGGAAGGGTCTAGAGCCTCCATTTTTGCACTCAGGTCAAAGTCTCGCGCCCCTCTATCAGAATCCAGAGTTTTGAGAAGATTGGAGAAACTTCATTTTTCGCCCAAAAACAAAAAAAAACAAAAGGGGTAACACTGTCGTTTTTTTTTCGGGTCGAAATTTTGAAATTCGATATCTCAGCTCTGGAAGGGTCTAGAGCCTCCATTTTTGCACTCAGGTCAAAGTCTCGCGCCCCTTTATCAGAATCCAGAGTTTTGAGAAGATTGGAGAAACTTCATTTTTTGCCCGAAAATGAAAAAAAACGAAAGGGGTAACACTGTCGTTTTTTTTTCGGGTCGAAATTTTGAATTTCGATATCTAAGCTCTGGAAGGGTCTAGAGCCTCCATTTTTGCACTCAGGTCCAAGTCTCGCGCCCCTCTATCAGAATCCAGAGTTTTGAGAAGATTGGAGAAACTTCATTTTTAGCCCCAAAAATGAAAAAAAAACGAAAGGGGTAACACTGTCGTTTTTTTTTCGGGTCGAAATTTTGAATTTCGATATCTCAGCTCTGGGAGGGTCTAGAGCCTCCATTTTTGCACTCAGGTCAAAGTCTCGCGCCCCTCTATCAGAATCCAGAGTTTTGAGAAGATTGGAGAAACTTCATTTTTCGCCCAAAAACAAAAAAAAACAAAAGGGGTAACACTGTCGTTTTTTTTTCGGGTCGAAATTTTGAATTTCGATATCTCAGCTCTGGAAGGGTCTAGAGCCTCCATTTTTGCACTCAGGTCAAAGTCTCGCGCCCCTCTATCAGAATCCAGAGTTTTGAGAAGATTGGAGAAACTTCATTTTTTGCCCGAAAATGAAAAAAAACGAAAGGGGTAACACTGTCGTTTTTTTTTCGGGTCGAAATTTTGAATTTCGATATCTAAGCTCTGGAAGGGTCTAGAGCCTCCATTTTTGCACTCAGGTCCAAGTCTCGCGCCCCTCTATCAGAATCCAGAGTTTTGAGAAGATTGGAGAAACTTCATTTTTAGCCCCAAAAATGAAAAAAAAACGAAAGGGGTAACACTGTCGTTTTTTTTTCGGGTCGAAATTTTGAATTTCGATATCTCAGCTCTGGGAGGGTCTAGAGCCTCCATTTTTGCACTCAGGTCAAAGTCTCGCGCCCCTCTATCAGAATCCAGAGTTTTGAGAAGATTGGAGAAACTTCATTTTTCGCCCAAAAATGAAAAAAAACGAAAGGGGTAACACTGTCGTTTTTTTTTCGGGTCGAAATTTTGAATTTCGATATCTCAGCTCTGGAAGGGTCTAGAGCCTCCATTTTTGCACTCAGGTCAAAGTCTCGCGCCCCTCTATCAGAATCCAGAGTTTTGAGAAGATTGGAGAAACTTCATTTTTCGCCTGAAAATGAAAAAAAAACGAAAGGGGTAACACTGTCGTTTTTTTTTCGGGTCGAAATTTTGAATTTCGATATCTCAGCTCTGGAAGGGTCTAGAGCCTCCATTTTTGCACTCAGGTCAAAGTCTCGCGCCCCTCTATCAGAATCCAGAGTTTTGAGCAGATTGGAGAAACTTCATTTTTTGCCCGAAAATGAAAAAAAACGAAAGGGGTAACACTGTCGTTTTTTTTTCGGGTCGAAATTTTGAATTTCGATATCTAAGCTCTGGAAGGGTCTAGAGCCTCCATTTTTGCACTCAGGTCCAAGTCTCGCGCCCCTCTATCAGAATCCAGAGTTTTGAGAAGATTGGAGAAACTTCATTTTTAGCCCCAAAAATGAAAAAAAAACGAAAGGGGTAACACTGTCGTTTTTTTTTCGGGTCGAAATTTTGAATTTCGATATCTCAGCTCTGGGAGGGTCTAGAGCCTCCATTTTTGCACTCAGGTCAAAGTCTCGCGCCCCTCTATCAGAATCCAGAGTTTTGAGAAGATTGGAGAAACTTCATTTTTCGCCCAAAAATGAAAAAAAACGAAAGGGGTAACACTGTCGTTTTTTTTTCGGGTCGAAATTTTGAATTTCGATATCTCAGCTCTGGAAGGGTCTAGAGCCTCCATTTTTGCACTCAGGTCAAAGTCTCGCGCCCCTCTATCAGAATCCAGAGTTTTGAGAAGATTGGAGAAACTTCATTTTTCGCCTGAAAATGAAAAAAAAAACGAAAGGGGTAACACTGTCTTTTTTTTTCGGGTCGAAATTTTGAATTTCGATATCTCAGCTCTGGAAGGGTCTAGAGCCTCCATTTTTGCACTCAGGTCAAAGTCTCGCGCCCCTCTATCAGAATCCAGAGTTTTGAGCAGATTGGAGAAACTTCATTTTTCGCCCGAAAATGAAAAAAAAAGAAAGGGGTAACACTGTCGTTTTTTTTTCGGGTCGAAATTTTGAATTTCGATATCTCAGCTCTGGAAGGGTCTAGAGCCTCCATTTTTGCACTCAGGTCAAAGTCTCGCGCCCCTCTATCAGAATCCAGAGTTTTGAGAATATTGGAGAAACTTCATTTGTCGCCCAAAAATGAAAAAAAACGAAAGGGGTAACACTGTCGTTTTTTTTTCGGGTCGAAATTTTGAATTTCGATATCTCAGCTCTGGGAGGGTCTAGAGCCTCCATTTTTGCACTCAGGTCAAAGTCTCGCGCCCCTCTATCAGAATCCAGAGTTTTGAGAAGATTGGAGAAACTTCATTTTTCGCCTGAAAATGAAAAAAAACGAAAGGGGTAACACTGTCGTTTTTTTTTCGGTTCGAAATTTTGAATTTCGATATCTCAGCTCTGGAAGGGTCTAGAGCCTCCATTTTTGCACTCAGGTCAAAGTCTCGCGCCCCTCTATCAGAATCCAGAGTTTTGAGAAGATTGGAGAAACTTCATTTCTCGCCTGAAAATGAAAAAAAACGAAAGGGGTAACACTGTCGTTTTTTTTTCGGGTCGAAATTTTGAATTTCGATATCTCAGCTCTGGAAGGGTCTAGAGCCTCCATTTTTGCACTCAGGTCAAAGTCTCGCGCCCCTCTATCAGAATCCAGAGTTTTGAGAAGATTGGAGAAACTTCATTTTTCGCCTGAAAATGAAAAAAAACGAAAGGGGTAACACTGTCGTTTTTTTTTCGGGTCGAAATTTTGAATTTCGATATCTCAGCTCTGGAAGGGTCTAGAGCCTCCATTTTTGCACTCAGGTCAACGTCTCGCACCCCTCTATCAGAATCCAGAGTTTTGAGAAGATTGGAGAAACTTCATTTTTCGCCCAAAAATGAAAAAAAACAAAAGGGGTAACACTGTCGTTTTTTTTTCGGGTCGAAATTTTGAAATTCGATATCTCAGCTCTGGAAGGGTCTAGAGCCTCCATTTTTGCACTCAGGTCAAAGTCTCGCGCCCCTCTATCAGAATCCAGAGTTTTGAGAAGATTGGAGAAACTTCATTTTTTGCCCGAAAATGAAAAAAAACGAAAGGGGTAACACTGTCGTTTTTTTTTCGGGTCGAAATTTTGAATTTCGATATCTAAGCTCTGGAAGGGTCTAGAGCCTCCATTTTTGCACTCAGGTCCAAGTCTCGCGCCCCTCTATCAGAATCCAGAGTTTTGAGAAGATTGGAGAAACTTCATTTTTAGCCCCAAAAATGAAAAAAAAACCGAAAGGGGTAACACTGTCGTTTTTTTTTTCGGGTCGAAATTTTGAATTTCGATATCTCAGCTCTGGGAGGGTCTAGAGCCTCCATTTTTGCACTCAGGTCAAAGTCTCGCGCCCCTCTATCAGAATCCAGAGTTTTGAGAAGATTGGAGAAACTTCATTTTTCGCCTGAAAATGAAAAAAAACGAAAGGGGTAACACTGTCGTTTTTTTTTCGGGTCGAAATTTTGAATTTCGATATCTCAGCTCTGGAAGGGTCTAGAGCCTCCATTTTTGCACTCAGGTCAAAGTCTCGCGCCCCTCTATCAGAATCCAGAGTTTTGAGCAGATTGGAGAAACTTCATTTTTCGCCCAAAAATGAAAAAAAAAGAAAGGGGTAACACTGTCGTTTTTTTTTCGGGTCGAAATTTTGAATTTCGATATCTCAGCTCTGGAAGGGTCTAGAGCCTCCATTTTTGCACTCAGGTCAAAGTCTCGCGCCCCTCTATCAGAATCCAGAGTTTTGAGAATATTGGAGAAACTTCATTTTTCGCCCAAAAATGAAAAAAAAACGAAAGGGGTAACACTGTCGTTTTTTTTTCGGGTCGAAATTTTGAATTTCGATATCTCAGCTCTGGGAGGTTCTAGAGCCTCCATTTTTGCACTCAGGTCAAAGTCTCGCGCCCCTCTATCAGAATCCAGAGTTTTGAGAAGATTGGAGAAACTTCATTTTTCGCCTGAAAATGAAAAAAAACGAAAGGGGTAACACTGTCGTTTTTTTTTCGGGTCGAAATTTTGAATTTCGATATCTCAGCTCTGGAAGGGTCTAGAGCCTCCATTTTTGCACTCAGGTCAAAGTCTCGCGCCCCTCTATCAGAATCCAGAGTTTTGAGAAGATTGGAGAAACTTCATTTTTCGCCTGAAAATGAAAAAAAACGAAAGGGGTAACACTGTCGTTTTTTTTTCGGGTCGAAATTTTGAATTTCGATATCTCAGCTCTGGAAGGGTCTAGAGCCTCCATTTTTGCACTCAGGTCAAAGTCTCGCGCCCCTCTATCAGAATCCAGAGTTTTGAGCAGATTGGAGAAACTTCATTTTTCGCCCGAAAATGAAAAAAAACGAAAGGGGTAACACTGTCGTTTTTTTTTCGGGTCGAAATTTTGAATTTAGATATCTCAGCTCTGGAAGGGTCTAGAGCCTTCATTTTTGCACTCAGGTCAAAGTCTCGCGCCCCTCTATCAGAATCCAGAGTTTTGAGCAGATTGGAGAAACTTCATTTTTCGCCCGAAAATGAAAAAAAACGAAAGGGGTAAAACACTGTCGTTTTTTTTTCGGGTCGAAATTTTGAATTTCGATATCTCAGCTCTGGAAGGGTCTAGAGCCTCCATTTTTGCACTCAGGTCAAAGTCTCGCGCCCCTCTATCAGAATCCAGAGTTTTGAGCAGATTGGAGAAACTTCATTTTTCGCCCGAAAATGAAAAAAAAAGAAAGGGGTAACACTGTCGTTTTTTTTTCGGGTCGAAATTTTGAATTTCGATATCTCAGCTCTGGAAGGGTCTAGAGCCTCCATTTTTGCACTCAGGTCAAAGTCTCGCGCCCCTCTATCAGAATCCAGAGTTTTGAGAATATTGGACAAACTTCATTTTTCGCCCAAAAATGAAAAAAAACGAAAGGGGTAACACTGTCGTTTTTTTTTCGGGTCGAAATTTTGAATTTCGATATCTCAGCTCTGGGAGGGTCTAGAGCCTCCATTTTTGCACTCAGGTCAAAGTCTCGCGCCCCTCTATCAGAATCCAGAGTTTTGAGAAGATTGGAGAAACTTCATTTTTCGCCTGAAAATGAAAAAAAACGAAAGGGGTAACACTGTCGTTTTTTTTTCGGGTCGAAATTTTGAATTTCGATATCTCAGCTCTGGAAGGGTCTAGAGCCTCCATTTTTGCACTCAGGTCAAAGTCTCGCGCCCCTCTATCAGAATCCAGAGTTTTGAGAAGATTGGAGAAACTTCATTTTTCGCCTGAAAATGAAAAAAAACGAAAGGGGTAACACTGTCGTTTTTTTTTCGGGTCGAAATTTTGAATTTCGATATCTCAGCTCTGGAAGGGTCTCGAGCCTCCATTTTTGCACTCAGGTCAAAGTCTCGCGCCCCTCTATCAGAATCCAGAGTTTTGAGCAGATTGGAGAAACTTCATTTTTCGCCCGAAAATGAAAAAAAACGAAAGGGGTAACACTGTCGTTTTTTTTTCGGGTCGAAATTTTGAATTTCGATATCTCAGCTCTGGAAGGGTCTAGAGCCTTCATTTTTGCACTCAGGTCAAAGTCTCGCGCCCCTCTATCATAATCCAGAGTTTTGAGAAGATTGGAGAAACTTCATTTTTCGCCCAAAAATGAAAAAAAAACGAAAGGGGTAACACTGTCGTTTTTTTTTTCCGGGTCGAAATTTTGAATTTCGATATCTCAGCTCTGGAAGGGTCTAGAGCCTCCATTTTTGCACTCAGGTCCAAGTCTCGCGCCCCTCTATCAGAATCCAGAGTTTTGAGAAGATTGGAGAAACTTCATTTTTAGCCCAAAAATGAAAAAAAACGAAAGGGGTAACACTGTCGTTTTTTTTCGGGTCGAAATTTTGAATTTCGATATCTCAGCTCTGGAAGGGTCTAGAGCCTCCATTTTTGCACTCAGGTCAAAGTCTCGCGCCCCTCTATCAGAATCCAGAGTTTTGAGAAGATTGGAGAAACTTCATTTTTCGCCTGAAAATGAAAAAAAAACGAAAGGGGTAACACTGTCGTTTTATTTTCGGGTCGAAATTTTGAATTTCGATATCTCAGCTCTGGAAGGGTCTAGAGCCTCCATTTTTGCACTCAGGTCAAAGTCTCGCGCCCCTCTATCAGAATCCAGAGTTTTGAGCAGATTGGAGAAACTTAATTTTTCGCCCGAAAATGAAAAAAAAAGAAAGGGGTAACACTGTCGTTTTTTTTTCGGGTCGAAATTTTGAATTTCGATATCTCAGCTCTGGAAGGGTCTAGAGCCTCCATTTTTGCACTCAGGTCAAAGTCTCACGCCCCTCTATCAGAATCCAGAGTTTTAAGAATATTGGAGAAACTTCATTTTTCGCCCAAAAATGAAAAAAAAACGAAAGGGGTAACACTGTCGTTTTTTTTTTCCGGGTCGAAATTTTGAATTTCGATATCTCAGCTCTGGGAGGGTCTAGAGCCTCCATTTTTGCACTCAGGTCAAAGTCTCGTGGCCCTCTATCAGAATTCAGAGTTTTGAGAAGATTGGAGAAACTTCTTTTTTCGCCCCAAAAATGAAAAAAAAACGAAAGGGGTAACACTGTCGTTTTTTTTTCGGGTCGAAATTTTGAATTTCGATATCTCAGCTCTGGGAGGGTCTAGAGCCTCCATTTTTGCACTCAGGTCAAAGTCTTGCGCCCCTCTATCAGAATCCAGAGTTTTGAGAAGATTGGAGAAACTTCATTTTTCGCCCAAAAATGAAAAAAAACGAAAGGGGTAACACTGTCGTTTTTTTTTTCGGGTCGAAATTTTGAATTTCGATATCTCAGCTCTGGAAGGGTCTAGAGCCTCCATTTTTGCACTCAGGTCAAAGTCTTGCGCCCCTCTATCAGAATCCAGAGTTTTGAGAAGATTGGAGAAACTTCATTTTTCGCCCAAAAATGAAAAAAAAACGAAAGGGGTAACACTGTCGTTTTTTTTCGGGTCGAAATTTTGAATTTCGATATCTCAGCTCTGGAAGGGTCTAGAGCCTCCATTTTTGCACTCAGGTCAAAGTCTCGCGCCCCTCTATCAGAATCCAGAGTTTTGAGCAGATTGGAGAAACTTCATTTTTCGCCCGAAAATGAAAAAAAACGAAAGGGTTAACACTGTCGGGTTTTTTTTCGGGTCGAAATTTTGAATTTCGACATCTCAGCTCTGGAAGGGTCTAGAGCCTCCATTTTTGCACTCAGGTCAAAGTCTCGCGCCCCTCTATCAGAATCCAGAGTTTTGAGAAGATTGGAGAAACTTCATTTTTCGCCCAAAAATGAAAAAAAACGAAAGGGGTAACACTGTCGTTTTTTTTTCGGGTCGAAATTTTGAATTTCGATATCTCAGCTCTGGAAGGGTCTAGAGCCTCCATTTTTGCACTCAGGTCAAAGTCTCGCGCCCCTCTATCAGAATCCAGAGTTTTGAGAAGATTGGAGAAACTTCATTTTTCGCCTGAAAATGAAAAAAAACGAAAGGGGTAACACTGTCGTTTTTTTTTCGGTTCGAAATTTTGAATTTCGATATCTCAGCTCTGGAAGGGTCTAGAGCCTCCATTTTTGCACTCAGGTCAAAGTCTCGCGCCCCTCTATCAGAATCCAGAGTTTTGAGAAGATTGGAGAAACTTCATTTCTCGCCTGAAAATGAAAAAAAACGAAAGGGGTAACACTGTCGTTTTTTTTTCGGGTCGAAATTTTGAATTTCGATATCTCAGCTCTGGAAGGGTCTAGAGCCTCCATTTTTGCACTCAGGTCAAAGTCTCGCGCCCCTCTATCAGAATCCAGAGTTTTGAGAAGATTGGAGAAACTTCATTTTTCGCCTGAAAATGAAAAAAAACGAAAGGGGTAACACTGTCGTTTTTTTTTCGGGTCGAAATTTTGAATTTCGATATCTCAGCTCTGGAAGGGTCTAGAGCCTCCATTTTTGCACTCAGGTCAACGTCTCGCACCCCTCTATCAGAATCCAGAGTTTTGAGAAGATTGGAGAAACTTCATTTTTCGCCCAAAAATGAAAAAAAACAAAAGGGGTAACACTGTCGTTTTTTTTTCGGGTCGAAATTTTGAAATTCGATATCTCAGCTCTGGAAGGGTCTAGAGCCTCCATTTTTGCACTCAGGTCAAAGTCTCGCGCCCCTCTATCAGAATCCAGAGTTTTGAGAAGATTGGAGAAACTTCATTTTTTGCCCGAAAATGAAAAAAAACGAAAGGGGTAACACTGTCGTTTTTTTTTCGGGTCGAAATTTTGAATTTCGATATCTAAGCTCTGGAAGGGTCTAGAGCCTCCATTTTTGCACTCAGGTCCAAGTCTCGCGCCCCTCTATCAGAATCCAGAGTTTTGAGAAGATTGGAGAAACTTCATTTTTAGCCCCAAAAATGAAAAAAAAACCGAAAGGGGTAACACTGTCGTTTTTTTTTTCGGGTCGAAATTTTGAATTTCGATATCTCAGCTCTGGGAGGGTCTAGAGCCTCCATTTTTGCACTCAGGTCAAAGTCTCGCGCCCCTCTATCAGAATCCAGAGTTTTGAGAAGATTGGAGAAACTTCATTTTTCGCCTGAAAATGAAAAAAAACGAAAGGGGTAACACTGTCGTTTTTTTTTCGGGTCGAAATTTTGAATTTCGATATCTCAGCTCTGGAAGGGTCTAGAGCCTCCATTTTTGCACTCAGGTCAAAGTCTCGCGCCCCTCTATCAGAATCCAGAGTTTTGAGCAGATTGGAGAAACTTCATTTTTCGCCCAAAAATGAAAAAAAAAGAAAGGGGTAACACTGTCGTTTTTTTTTCGGGTCGAAATTTTGAATTTCGATATCTCAGCTCTGGAAGGGTCTAGAGCCTCCATTTTTGCACTCAGGTCAAAGTCTCGCGCCCCTCTATCAGAATCCAGAGTTTTGAGAATATTGGAGAAACTTCATTTTTCGCCCAAAAATGAAAAAAAAACGAAAGGGGTAACACTGTCGTTTTTTTTTCGGGTCGAAATTTTGAATTTCGATATCTCAGCTCTGGGAGGTTCTAGAGCCTCCATTTTTGCACTCAGGTCAAAGTCTCGCGCCCCTCTATCAGAATCCAGAGTTTTGAGAAGATTGGAGAAACTTCATTTTTCGCCTGAAAATGAAAAAAAACGAAAGGGGTAACACTGTCGTTTTTTTTTCGGGTCGAAATTTTGAATTTCGATATCTCAGCTCTGGAAGGGTCTAGAGCCTCCATTTTTGCACTCAGGTCAAAGTCTCGCGCCCCTCTATCAGAATCCAGAGTTTTGAGAAGATTGGAGAAACTTCATTTTTCGCCTGAAAATGAAAAAAAACGAAAGGGGTAACACTGTCGTTTTTTTTTCGGGTCGAAATTTTGAATTTCGATATCTCAGCTCTGGAAGGGTCTAGAGCCTCCATTTTTGCACTCAGGTCAAAGTCTCGCGCCCCTCTATCAGAATCCAGAGTTTTGAGCAGATTGGAGAAACTTCATTTTTCGCCCGAAAATG
Organism: Pimephales promelas; assembly: GCF_988280905.1. Lineage (NCBI taxonomy): Eukaryota > Metazoa > Chordata > Actinopteri > Cypriniformes > Leuciscidae > Pimephales > Pimephales promelas. The sequence goes on from NC_142776.1 coordinate 38,067,716, forward strand.
AAAAAAAACGAAAGGGGTAACACTGTCGTTTTTTTTTCGGGTCGAAATTTTGAATTTAGATATCTCAGCTCTGGAAGGGTCTAGAGCCTTCATTTTTGCACTCAGGTCAAAGTCTCGCGCCCCTCTATCAGAATCCAGAGTTTTGAGCAGATTGGAGAAACTTCATTTTTCGCCCGAAAATGAAAAAAAACGAAAGGGGTAAAACACTGTCGTTTTTTTTTCGGGTCGAAATTTTGAATTTCGATATCTCAGCTCTGGAAGGGTCTAGAGCCTCCATTTTTGCACTCAGGTCAAAGTCTCGCGCCCCTCTATCAGAATCCAGAGTTTTGAGCAGATTGGAGAAACTTCATTTTTCGCCCGAAAATGAAAAAAAAAGAAAGGGGTAACACTGTCGTTTTTTTTTCGGGTCGAAATTTTGAATTTCGATATCTCAGCTCTGGAAGGGTCTAGAGCCTCCATTTTTGCACTCAGGTCAAAGTCTCGCGCCCCTCTATCAGAATCCAGAGTTTTGAGAATATTGGACAAACTTCATTTTTCGCCCAAAAATGAAAAAAAACGAAAGGGGTAACACTGTCGTTTTTTTTTCGGGTCGAAATTTTGAATTTCGATATCTCAGCTCTGGGAGGGTCTAGAGCCTCCATTTTTGCACTCAGGTCAAAGTCTCGCGCCCCTCTATCAGAATCCAGAGTTTTGAGAAGATTGGAGAAACTTCATTTTTCGCCTGAAAATGAAAAAAAACGAAAGGGGTAACACTGTCGTTTTTTTTTCGGGTCGAAATTTTGAATTTCGATATCTCAGCTCTGGAAGGGTCTAGAGCCTCCATTTTTGCACTCAGGTCAAAGTCTCGCGCCCCTCTATCAGAATCCAGAGTTTTGAGAAGATTGGAGAAACTTCATTTTTCGCCTGAAAATGAAAAAAAACGAAAGGGGTAACACTGTCGTTTTTTTTTCGGGTCGAAATTTTGAATTTCGATATCTCAGCTCTGGAAGGGTCTCGAGCCTCCATTTTTGCACTCAGGTCAAAGTCTCGCGCCCCTCTATCAGAATCCAGAGTTTTGAGCAGATTGGAGAAACTTCATTTTTCGCCCGAAAATGAAAAAAAACGAAAGGGGTAACACTGTCGTTTTTTTTTCGGGTCGAAATTTTGAATTTCGATATCTCAGCTCTGGAAGGGTCTAGAGCCTTCATTTTTGCACTCAGGTCAAAGTCTCGCGCCCCTCTATCATAATCCAGAGTTTTGAGAAGATTGGAGAAACTTCATTTTTCGCCCAAAAATGAAAAAAAAACGAAAGGGGTAACACTGTCGTTTTTTTTTTCCGGGTCGAAATTTTGAATTTCGATATCTCAGCTCTGGAAGGGTCTAGAGCCTCCATTTTTGCACTCAGGTCCAAGTCTCGCGCCCCTCTATCAGAATCCAGAGTTTTGAGAAGATTGGAGAAACTTCATTTTTAGCCCAAAAATGAAAAAAAACGAAAGGGGTAACACTGTCGTTTTTTTTCGGGTCGAAATTTTGAATTTCGATATCTCAGCTCTGGAAGGGTCTAGAGCCTCCATTTTTGCACTCAGGTCAAAGTCTCGCGCCCCTCTATCAGAATCCAGAGTTTTGAGAAGATTGGAGAAACTTCATTTTTCGCCTGAAAATGAAAAAAAAACGAAAGGGGTAACACTGTCGTTTTATTTTCGGGTCGAAATTTTGAATTTCGATATCTCAGCTCTGGAAGGGTCTAGAGCCTCCATTTTTGCACTCAGGTCAAAGTCTCGCGCCCCTCTATCAGAATCCAGAGTTTTGAGCAGATTGGAGAAACTTAATTTTTCGCCCGAAAATGAAAAAAAAAGAAAGGGGTAACACTGTCGTTTTTTTTTCGGGTCGAAATTTTGAATTTCGATATCTCAGCTCTGGAAGGGTCTAGAGCCTCCATTTTTGCACTCAGGTCAAAGTCTCACGCCCCTCTATCAGAATCCAGAGTTTTAAGAATATTGGAGAAACTTCATTTTTCGCCCAAAAATGAAAAAAAAACGAAAGGGGTAACACTGTCGTTTTTTTTTTCCGGGTCGAAATTTTGAATTTCGATATCTCAGCTCTGGGAGGGTCTAGAGCCTCCATTTTTGCACTCAGGTCAAAGTCTCGTGGCCCTCTATCAGAATTCAGAGTTTTGAGAAGATTGGAGAAACTTCTTTTTTCGCCCCAAAAATGAAAAAAAAACGAAAGGGGTAACACTGTCGTTTTTTTTTCGGGTCGAAATTTTGAATTTCGATATCTCAGCTCTGGGAGGGTCTAGAGCCTCCATTTTTGCACTCAGGTCAAAGTCTTGCGCCCCTCTATCAGAATCCAGAGTTTTGAGAAGATTGGAGAAACTTCATTTTTCGCCCAAAAATGAAAAAAAACGAAAGGGGTAACACTGTCGTTTTTTTTTTCGGGTCGAAATTTTGAATTTCGATATCTCAGCTCTGGAAGGGTCTAGAGCCTCCATTTTTGCACTCAGGTCAAAGTCTTGCGCCCCTCTATCAGAATCCAGAGTTTTGAGAAGATTGGAGAAACTTCATTTTTCGCCCAAAAATGAAAAAAAAACGAAAGGGGTAACACTGTCGTTTTTTTTCGGGTCGAAATTTTGAATTTCGATATCTCAGCTCTGGAAGGGTCTAGAGCCTCCATTTTTGCACTCAGGTCAAAGTCTCGCGCCCCTCTATCAGAATCCAGAGTTTTGAGCAGATTGGAGAAACTTCATTTTTCGCCCGAAAATGAAAAAAAACGAAAGGGTTAACACTGTCGGGTTTTTTTTCGGGTCGAAATTTTGAATTTCGACATCTCAGCTCTGGAAGGGTCTAGAGCCTCCATTTTTGCACTCAGGTCAAAGTCTCGCGCCCCTCTATCAGAATCCAGAGTTTTGAGAAGATTGGAGAAACTTCATTTTTCGCCCAAAAATGAAAAAAAACGAAAGGGGTAACACTGTCGTTTTTTTTTCGGGTCGAAATTTTGAATTTCGATATCTCAGCTCTGGAAGGGTCTAGAGCCTCCATTTTTGCACTCAGGTCAAAGTCTCGCGCCCCTCTATCAGAATCCAGAGTTTTGAGAAGATTGGAGAAACTTCATTTTTCGCCTGAAAATGAAAAAAAACGAAAGGGGTAACACTGTCGTTTTTTTTTCGGGTCGAAATTTTGAATTTCGATATCTCAGCTCTGGGAGGGTCTAGAGCCTCCATTTTTGCACTCAGGTCAAAGTCTCGTGGCCCTCTATCAGAATCCAGAGTTTTGAGCAGATTGGAGAAACTTCATTTTTCGCCCGAAAATGAAAAAAAACGAAAGGGGTAACACTGTCGTTTTTTTTTCGGGTCGAAATTTTGAATTTAGATATCTCAGCTCTGGAAGGGTCTAGAGCCTTCATTTTTGCACTCAGGTCAAAGTCTCGCGCCCCTCTATCAGAATCCAGAGTTTTGAGCAGATTGGAGAAACTTCATTTTTCGCCCGAAAATGAAAAAAAACGAAAGGGGTAACACTGTCGTTTTTTTTTCGGGTCGAAATTTTTGAATTTCGATATCTCAGCTCTGGGAGGGTCTAGAGCCTCCATTTTTGCACTCAGGTCAAAGTTTCGTGGCCCTCTATCATAATCCAGAGTTTTGAGAAGATTGGAGAAACTTCATTTTTCGCCCAAAAATGAAAAAAAAAACGAAAGGGGTAACACTGTCGTTTTTTTTTTCCGGGTCGAAATTTTGAATTTCGATATCTCAGCTCTGGAAGGGTCTAGAGCCTCCATTTTTGCACTCAGGTCCAAGTCTCGCGCCCCTCTATCAGAATCCAGAGTTTTGAGCAGATTGGAGAAACTTCATTTTTCGCCCGCAAATGAAAAAAAAAGAAAGGGGTAACACTGTCGGTTTTTTTTCGGGTCGAAATTTTGAATTTCGATATCTCAGCTCTGGAAGGGTCTAGAGCCTCCATTTTTGCACTCAGGTCAAAGTCTCGCGCCCCTCTATCAGAATCCAGAGTTTTGAGCAGATTGGAGAAACTTCATTTTTCGCCCAAAAATGAAAAAAAACGAAAGGGGTAACACTGTCGTTTTTTTTTCGGGTCGAAATTTTGAATTTCGATATCTCAGCTCTGGAAGGGTCTAGAGCCTCCATTTTTGCACTCAGGTCAAAGTCTCGCGCCCCTCTATCAAAATCCAGAGTTTTGAGAAGATTGGAGAAACTTCATTTTTCGCCTGAAAATGAAAAAAAACGAAAGGGGTAACACTGTCGTTTTTTTTCGGGTCGAAATTTTGAATTTCGATATCTCAGCTCTGGAAGGGTCTAGAGCCTCCATTTTTGCACTCAGGTCAAAGTCTCGCGCCCCTCTATCAGAATCCAGAGTTTTGAGCAGATTGGAGAAACTTCATTTTTCGCCCGAAAATGAAAAAAAACGAAAGGGGTAACACTGTCGTTTTTTTTTTCGGGTCGAAATTTTGAATTTCGACATCTCAGCTCTGGAAGGGTCTAGAGCCTCCATTTTTGCACTCAGGTCAAAGTCTCGCGCCCCTCTATCAGAATCCAGAGTTTTGAGAAGATTGGAGAAACTTCATTTTTCGCCCAAAAATGAAAAAAAACGAAAGGGGTAACACTGTCGTTTTTTTTTCGGGTCGAAATTTTGAATTTCGATATCTCAGCTCTGGAAGGGTCTAGAGCCTCCATTTTTGCACTCAGGTCAAAGTCTCGCGCCCCTCTATCAGAATCCAGAGTTTTGAGAAGATTGGAGAAACTTCATTTTTCGCCTGAAAATGAAAAAACACGAAAGGGGTAACACTGTCGTTTTTTTTTCGGGTCGAAATTTTGAATTTCGATATCTCAGCTCTGGGAGGGTCTAGAGCCTCCATTTTTGCACTCAGGTCAAAGTCTCGTGGCCCTCTATCATAATCCAGAGTTTTGAGAAGATTGGAGAAACTTCATTTTTCGCCCAAAAATGAAAAAAAAACGAAAGGGGTAACACTGTCGTTTTTTTTTTCCGGGTCGAAATTTTGAATTTCGATATCTCAGCTCTGGAAGGGTCTAGAGCCTCCATTTTTGCACTCAGGTCCAAGTCTCGCGCCCCTCTATCAGAATCCAGAGTTTTGAGAAGATTGGAGAAACTTTTTTTTTTTCGCCCCAAAAATGAAAAAAAACGAAAGGGGTAACACTGTCGGTTTTTTTTCGGGTCGAAATTTTGAATTTCGATATCTCAGCTCTGGGAGGGTCTAGAGCCTCCATTTTTGCACTCAGGTCAAAGTCTCGCGCCCCTCTATCAGAATCCAGAGTTTTGAGAAGATTGGAGAAACTTCATTTTTCGCCCAAAAATGAAAAAAAACGAAAGGGGTAACACTGTCGTTTTTTTTTCGGGTCGAAATTTTGAATTTCGATATCTCAGCTCTGGGAGGGTCTAGAGCCTCCATTTTTGCACTCAGGTCAAAGTCTCGTGGCCCTCTATCATAATCCAGAGTTTTGAGAAGATTGGAGAAACTTCATTTTTCGCCCAAAAATGAAAAAAAAACGAAAGGGGTAACACTGTCGTTTTTTTTTCCGGGTCGAAATTTTGAATTTCGATATCTCAGCTCTGGAAGGGTCTAGAGCAGCCTTTCTCAAACTTTTTTCAGTCAGGGCACCTTTCAAAAGTGCATAAAATCTCAAGGCACCCCAGTTTAAAATATAATTTAAAAACACTGCATAACCCAAATTTAAATGCAAATGTCTTGTTTAGTTAGAGAGAACAGTAATGAACAGAGCATAATATGAACTGTAAATAACAATAATAATAAAAACTTTATAGCACCTTTAAAAACACAGGTTTGCAAAGTAATTCACAAAATAATTAATCAGAGACACAAATGCCATAAAACCGTAAGAGGTGGACCGCCCAATACAAGAACCCAATAACAAATCCAGACCAGGAGAACTCAAATGAAGTGCAGGATGCAGATAAAATAAAATAAAAATCCCCGGCTCTTGTGGGGATTTTCTTTTCAAAAAACGATCCATAATGCTGTAACTAAAGTGGCCTAAATTCACGTTTATTTTTACGTTTCTGTCAGTCTGAGGTGTTGCTATAACGCGTTGCTATGGATTGCGTCACTTGCGTCAAGTTGTGCGTGTCTTGCTTTGGTCTTGTGAGACGGATTTTTTTATGATTAATTTTATATGTTTATCTAAAATAAATTTACAATTTTATTAATATGTTCACATGTTTAAAAAGAAGAATGTAAATTCAAATATATTTGTATATGAAATGTCAGCTGTTTTTTTTTCTGGGGTTTTTTTTTCCACATTTTTTTTAGCCTACGTAATTTTTTGCCGGCACCCCTGACACAGCTAGGGGGCACCCCAGTGTGCCGCGGCACCCACTTTGAGAAAGGCTGGTCTAGAGCCTCCATTTTTGCACTCAGGTCCAAGTCTCGCGCCCCTCTATCAGAATCCAGAGTTTTGAGAAGATTGGAGAAACTTCATTTTTCGCCCCAAAAATGAAAAAAAAACGAAAGGGGTAACACTGTCGTTTTTTTTTCGGGTCGAAATTTTGAATTTCGATATCTCAGCTCTGGGAGGGTCTAGAGCCTCCATTTTTGCACTCAGGTCAAAGTCTCGCGCCCCTCTATCAGAATCCAGAGTTTTGAGAAGATTGGAGAAACTTCATTTTTCGCCCAAAAATGAAAAAAAACGAAAGGGGTAACACTGTCGTTTTTTTTTCGGGTCGAAATTTTGAATTTCGATATCTCAGCTCTGGAAGGGTCTAGAGCCTCCATTTTTGCACTCAGGTCAAAGTCTCGCGCCCCTCTATCAAAATCCAGAGTTTTGAGAAGATTGGAGAAACTTCATTTTTCGCCTGAAAATGAAAAAAAACGAAAGGGGTAAAACACTGTCGTTTTTTTTTCGGGTCGAAATTTTGAATTTCGATATCTCAGCTCTGGAAGGGTCTAGAGCCTCCATTTTTGCACTCAGGTCAAAGTCTCGCGCCCCTCTATCAGAATCCAGAGTTTTGAGCAGATTGGAGAAACTTCATTTTTCGCCCGAAAATGAAAAAAAAAGAAAGGGGTAACACTGTCGTTTTTTTTTCGGGTCGAAATTTTGAATTTCGATATCTCAGCTCTGGAAGGGTCTAGAGCCTCCATTTTTGCACTCAGGTCAAAGTCTCGCGCCCCTCTATCAGAATCCAGAGTTTTGAGAATATTGGACAAACTTCATTTTTCGCCCAAAAATGAAAAAAAACGAAAGGGGTAACACTGTCGTTTTTTTTTCGGGTCGAAATTTTGAATTTCGATATCTCAGCTCTGGGAGGGTCTAGAGCCTCCATTTTTGCACTCAGGTCAAAGTCTCGCGCCCCTCTATCAGAATCCAGAGTTTTGAGAAGATTGGAGAAACTTCATTTTTCGCCTGAAAATGAAAAAAAACGAAAGGGGTAACACTGTCGTTTTTTTTTCGGGTCGAAATTTTGAATTTCGATATCTCAGCTCTGGAAGGGTCTAGAGCCTCCATTTTTGCACTCAGGTCAAAGTCTCGCGCCCCTCTATCAGAATCCAGAGTTTTGAGAAGATTGGAGAAACTTCATTTTTCGCCTGAAAATGAAAAAAAACGAAAGGGGTAACACTGTCGTTTTTTTTTCGGGTCGAAATTTTGAATTTCGATATCTCAGCTCTGGAAGGGTCTCGAGCCTCCATTTTTGCACTCAGGTCAAAGTCTCGCGCCCCTCTATCAGAATCCAGAGTTTTGAGCAGATTGGAGAAACTTCATTTTTCGCCCGAAAATGAAAAAAAACGAAAGGGGTAACACTGTCGTTTTTTTTTCGGGTCGAAATTTTGAATTTCGATATCTCAGCTCTGGAAGGGTCTAGAGCCTTCATTTTTGCACTCAGGTCAAAGTCTCGCGCCCCTCTATCATAATCCAGAGTTTTGAGAAGATTGGAGAAACTTCATTTTTCGCCCAAAAATGAAAAAAAAACGAAAGGGGTAACACTGTCGTTTTTTTTTTCCGGGTCGAAATTTTGAATTTCGATATCTCAGCTCTGGAAGGGTCTAGAGCCTCCATTTTTGCACTCAGGTCCAAGTCTCGCGCCCCTCTATCAGAATCCAGAGTTTTGAGAAGATTGGAGAAACTTCATTTTTAGCCCAAAAATGAAAAAAAACGAAAGGGGTAACACTGTCGTTTTTTTTCGGGTCGAAATTTTGAATTTCGATATCTCAGCTCTGGAAGGGTCTAGAGCCTCCATTTTTGCACTCAGGTCAAAGTCTCGCGCCCCTCTATCAGAATCCAGAGTTTTGAGAAGATTGGAGAAACTTCATTTTTCGCCTGAAAATGAAAAAAAAACGAAAGGGGTAACACTGTCGTTTTATTTTCGGGTCGAAATTTTGAATTTCGATATCTCAGCTCTGGAAGGGTCTAGAGCCTCCATTTTTGCACTCAGGTCAAAGTCTCGCGCCCCTCTATCAGAATCCAGAGTTTTGAGCAGATTGGAGAAACTTAATTTTTCGCCCGAAAATGAAAAAAAAAGAAAGGGGTAACACTGTCGTTTTTTTTTCGGGTCGAAATTTTGAATTTCGATATCTCAGCTCTGGAAGGGTCTAGAGCCTCCATTTTTGCACTCAGGTCAAAGTCTCACGCCCCTCTATCAGAATCCAGAGTTTTGAGAATATTGGAGAAACTTCATTTTTCGCCCAAAAATGAAAAAAAAACGAAAGGGGTAACACTGTCGTTTTTTTTTTCCGGGTCGAAATTTTGAATTTCGATATCTCAGCTCTGGGAGGGTCTAGAGCCTCCATTTTTGCACTCAGGTCAAAGTCTCGTGGCCCTCTATCAGAATTCAGAGTTTTGAGAAGATTGGAGAAACTTCTTTTTTCGCCCCAAAAATGAAAAAAAAACGAAAGGGGTAACACTGTCGTTTTTTTTTCGGGTCGAAATTTTGAATTTCGATATCTCAGCTCTGGGAGGGTCTAGAGCCTCCATTTTTGCACTCAGGTCAAAGTCTTGCGCCCCTCTATCAGAATCCAGAGTTTTGAGAAGATTGGAGAAACTTCATTTTTCGCCCAAAAATGAAAAAAAACGAAAGGGGTAACACTGTCGTTTTTTTTTTCGGGTCGAAATTTTGAATTTCGATATCTCAGCTCTGGAAGGGTCTAGAGCCTCCATTTTTGCACTCAGGTCAAAGTCTTGCGCCCCTCTATCAGAATCCAGAGTTTTGAGAAGATTGGAGAAACTTCATTTTTCGCCCAAAAATGAAAAAAAAACGAAAGGGGTAACACTGTCGTTTTTTTTCGGGTCGAAATTTTGAATTTCGATATCTCAGCTCTGGAAGGGTCTAGAGCCTCCATTTTTGCACTCAGGTCAAAGTCTCGCGCCCCTCTATCAGAATCCAGAGTTTTGAGCAGATTGGAGAAACTTCATTTTTCGCCCGAAAATGAAAAAAAACGAAAGGGTTAACACTGTCGGGTTTTTTTTCGGGTCGAAATTTTGAATTTCGATATCTCAGCTCTGGAAGGGTCTAGAGCCTCCATTTTTGCACTCAGGTCAAAGTCTCGCGCCCCTCTATCAGAATCCAGAGTTTTGAGAAGATTGGAGAAACTTCATTTTTCGCCCAAAAATGAAAAAAAACGAAAGGGGTAACACTGTCGTTTTTTTTTCGGGTCGAAATTTTGAATTTCGATATCTCAGCTCTGGAAGGGTCTAGAGCCTCCATTTTTGCACTCAGGTCAAAGTCTCGCGCCCCTCTATCAGAATCCAGAGTTTTGAGAAGATTGGAGAAACTTCATTTTTCGCCTGAAAATGAAAAAAAACGAAAGGGGTAACACTGTCGTTTTTTTTTCGGGTCGAAATTTTGAATTTCGATATCTCAGCTCTGGGAGGGTCTAGAGCCTCCATTTTTGCACTCAGGTCAAAGTCTCGTGGCCCTCTATCAGAATCCAGAGTTTTGAGCAGATTGGAGAAACTTCATTTTTCGCCCGAAAATGAAAAAAAACGAAAGGGGTAACACTGTCGTTTTTTTTTCGGGTCGAAATTTTGAATTTAGATATCTCAGCTCTGGAAGGGTCTAGAGCCTTCATTTTTGCACTCAGGTCAAAGTCTCGCGCCCCTCTATCAGAATCCAGAGTTTTGAGCAGATTGGAGAAACTTCATTTTTCGCCCGAAAATGAAAAAAAACGAAAGGGGTAACACTGTCGTTTTTTTTTCGGGTCGAAATTTATAAATTTCGATATCTCAGCTCTGGGAGGGTCTAGAGCCTCCATTTTTGCACTCAGGTCAAAGTTTCGTGGCCCTCTATCATAATCCAGAGTTTTGAGAAGATTGGAGAAACTTCATTTTTCGCCCAAAAATGAAAAAAAAAACGAAAGGGGTAACACTGTCGTTTTTTTTTTCCGGGTCGAAATTTTGAATTTCGATATCTCAGCTCTGGAAGGGTCTAGAGCCTCCATTTTTGCACTCAGGTCCAAGTCTCGCGCCCCTCTATCAGAATCCAGAGTTTTGAGCAGATTGGAGAAACTTCATTTTTCGCCCGCAAATGAAAAAAAAAGAAAGGGGTAACACTGTCGGTTTTTTTTCGGGTCGAAATTTTGAATTTCGATATCTCAGCTCTGGAAGGGTCTAGAGCCTCCATTTTTGCACTCAGGTCAAAGTCTCGCGCCCCTCTATCAGAATCCAGAGTTTTGAGCAGATTGGAGAAACTTCATTTTTCGCCCAAAAATGAAAAAAAACGAAAGGGGTAACACTGTCGTTTTTTTTTCGGGTCGAAATTTTGAATTTCGATATCTCAGCTCTGGAAGGGTCTAGAGCCTCCATTTTTGCACTCAGGTCAAAGTCTCGCGCCCCTCTATCAAAATCCAGAGTTTTGAGAAGATTGGAGAAACTTCATTTTTCGCCTGAAAATGAAAAAAAACGAAAGGGGTAACACTGTCGTTTTTTTTCGGGTCGAAATTTTGAATTTCGATATCTCAGCTCTGGAAGGGTCTAGAGCCTCCATTTTTGCACTCAGGTCAAAGTCTCGCGCCCCTCTATCAGAATCCAGAGTTTTGAGCAGATTGGAGAAACTTCATTTTTCGCCCGAAAATGAAAAAAAACGAAAGGGGTAACACTGTCGTTTTTTTTTTCGGGTCGAAATTTTGAATTTCGACATCTCAGCTCTGGAAGGGTCTAGAGCCTCCATTTTTGCACTCAGGTCAAAGTCTCGCGCCCCTCTATCAGAATCCAGAGTTTTGAGAAGATTGGAGAAACTTCATTTTTCGCCCAAAAATGAAAAAAAACGAAAGGGGTAACACTGTCGTTTTTTTTTCGGGTCGAAATTTTGAATTTCGATATCTCAGCTCTGGAAGGGTCTAGAGCCTCCATTTTTGCACTCAGGTCAAAGTCTCGCGCCCCTCTATCAGAATCCAGAGTTTTGAGAAGATTGGAGAAACTTCATTTTTCGCCTGAAAATGAAAAAACACGAAAGGGGTAACACTGTCGTTTTTTTTTCGGGTCGAAATTTTGAATTTCGATATCTCAGCTCTGGGAGGGTCTAGAGCCTCCATTTTTGCACTCAGGTCAAAGTCTCGTGGCCCTCTATCATAATCCAGAGTTTTGAGAAGATTGGAGAAACTTCATTTTTCGCCCAAAAATGAAAAAAAAACGAAAGGGGTAACACTGTCGTTTTTTTTTTCCGGGTCGAAATTTTGAATTTCGATATCTCAGCTCTGGAAGGGTCTAGAGCCTCCATTTTTGCACTCAGGTCCAAGTCTCGCGCCCCTCTATCAGAATCCAGAGTTTTGAGAAGATTGGAGAAACTTTTTTTTTTTCGCCCAAAAATGAAAAAAAAACGAAAGGGGTAACACTGTCGTTTTTTTTTCCGGGTCGAAATTTTGAATTTCGATATCTCAGCTCTGGAAGGGTCTAGAGCAGCCTTTCTCAAACTTTTTTCAGTCAGGGCACCTTTCAAAAGTGCATAAAATCTCAAGGCACCCCAGTTTAAAATATAATTTAAAAACACTGCATAACCCAAATTTAAATGCAAATGTCTTGTTTAGTTAGAGAGAACAGTAATGAACAGAGCATAATATGAACTGTAAATAACAATAATAATAAAAACTTTATAGCACCTTTAAAAACACAGGTTTGCAAAGTAATTCACAAAATAATTAATCAGAGACACAAATGCCATAAAACCGTAAGAGGTGGACCGCCCAATACAAGAACCCAATAACAAATCCAGACCAGGAGAACTCAAATGAAGTGCAGGATGCAGATAAAATAAAATAAAAATCCCCGGCTCTTGTGGGGATTTTCTTTTCAAAAAACGATCCATAATGCTGTAACTAAAGTGGCCTAAATTCACGTTTATTTTTACGTTTCTGTCAGTCTGAGGTGTTGCTATAACGCGTTGCTATGGATTGCGTCACTTGCGTCAAGTTGTGCGTGTCTTGCTTTGGTCTTGTGAGACGGATTTTTTTATGATTAATTTTATATGTTTATCTAAAATAAATTTACAATTTTATTAATATGTTCACATGTTTAAAAAGAAGAATGTAAATTCAAATATATTTGTATATGAAATGTCAGCTGTTTTTTTTTCTGGGGTTTTTTTTTCCACATTTTTTTTAGCCTACGTAATTTTTTGCCGGCACCCCTGACACAGCTAGGGGGCACCCCAGTGTGCCGCGGCACCCACTTTGAGAAAGGCTGGTCTAGAGCCTCCATTTTTGCACTCAGGTCCAAGTCTCGCGCCCCTCTATCAGAATCCAGAGTTTTGAGAAGATTGGAGAAACTTCATTTTTCGCCCCAAAAATGAAAAAAAAACGAAAGGGGTAACACTGTCGTTTTTTTTTCGGGTCGAAATTTTGAATTTCGATATCTCAGCTCTGGGAGGGTCTAGAGCCTCCATTTTTGCACTCAGGTCAAAGTCTCGCGCCCCTCTATCAGAATCCAGAGTTTTGAGAAGATTGGAGAAACTTCATTTTTCGCCCAAAAATGAAAAAAAACGAAAGGGGTAACACTGTCGTTTTTTTTTCGGGTCGAAATTTTGAATTTCGATATCTCAGCTCTGGAAGGGTCTAGAGCCTCCATTTTTGCACTCAGGTCAAAGTCTCGCGCCCCTCTATCAAAATCCAGAGTTTTGAGAAGATTGGAGAAACTTCATTTTTCGCCTGAAAATGAAAAAAAACGAAAGGGGTAAAACACTGTCGTTTTTTTTTCGGGTCGAAATTTTGAATTTCGATATCTCAGCTCTGGAAGGGTCTAGAGCCTCCATTTTTGCACTCAGGTCAAAGTCTCGCGCCCCTCTATCAGAATCCAGAGTTTTGAGCAGATTGGAGAAACTTCATTTTTCGCCCGAAAATGAAAAAAAAAGAAAGGGGTAACACTGTCGTTTTTTTTTCGGGTCGAAATTTTGAATTTCGATATCTCAGCTCTGGAAGGGTCTAGAGCCTCCATTTTTGCACTCAGGTCAAAGTCTCGCGCCCCTCTATCAGAATCCAGAGTTTTGAGAATATTGGAGAAACTTCATTTTTCGCCCAAAAATGAAAAAAAACGAAAGGGGTAACACTGTCGTTTTTTTTTCGGGTCGAAATTTTGAATTTCGATATCTCAGCTCTGGGAGGGTCTAGAGCCTCCATTTTTGCACTCAGGTCAAAGTCTCGCGCCCCTCTATCAGAATCCAGAGTTTTGAGAAGATTGGAGAAACTTCATTTTTCGCCTGAAAATGAAAAAAAACGAAAGGGGTAACACTGTCGTTTTTTTTTCGGGTCGAAATTTTGAATTTCGATATCTCAGCTCTGGAAGGGTCTAGAGCCTCCATTTTTGCACTCAGGTCAAAGTCTCGCGCCCCTCTATCAGAATCCAGAGTTTTGAGAAGATTGGAGAAACTTCATTTTTCGCCTGAAAATGAAAAAAAACGAAAGGGGTAACACTGTCGTTTTTTTTTCGGGTCGAAATTTTGAATTTCGATATCTCAGCTCTGGAAGGGTCTCGAGCCTCCATTTTTGCACTCAGGTCAAAGTCTCGCGCCCCTCTATCAGAATCCAGAGTTTTGAGCAGATTGGAGAAACTTCATTTTTCGCCCGAAAATGAAAAAAAACGAAAGGGGTAACACTGTCGTTTTTTTTTCGGGTCGAAATTTTGAATTTCGATATCTCAGCTCTGGAAGGGTCTAGAGCCTTCATTTTTGCACTCAGGTCAAAGTCTCGCGCCCCTCTATCATAATCCAGAGTTTTGAGAAGATTGGAGAAACTTCATTTTTCGCCCAAAAATGAAAAAAAAACGAAAGGGGTAACACTGTCGTTTTTTTTTTCCGGGTCGAAATTTTGAATTTCGATATCTCAGCTCTGGAAGGGTCTAGAGCCTCCATTTTTGCACTCAGGTCCAAGTCTCGCGCCCCTCTATCAGAATCCAGAGTTTTGAGAAGATTGGAGAAACTTCATTTTTAGCCCAAAAATGAAAAAAAACGAAAGGGGTAACACTGTCGTTTTTTTTCGGGTCGAAATTTTGAATTTCGATATCTCAGCTCTGGAAGGGTCTAGAGCCTCCATTTTTGCACTCAGGTCAAAGTCTCGCGCCCCTCTATCAGAATCCAGAGTTTTGAGAAGATTGGAGAAACTTCATTTTTCGCCTGAAAATGAAAAAAAAACGAAAGGGGTAACACTGTCGTTTTATTTTCGGGTCGAAATTTTGAATTTCGATATCTCAGCTCTGGAAGGGTCTAGAGCCTCCATTTTTGCACTCAGGTCAAAGTCTCGCGCCCCTCTATCAGAATCCAGAGTTTTGAGCAGATTGGAGAAACTTAATTTTTCGCCCGAAAATGAAAAAAAAAGAAAGGGGTAACACTGTCGTTTTTTTTTCGGGTCGAAATTTTGAATTTCGATATCTCAGCTCTGGAAGGGTCTAGAGCCTCCATTTTTGCACTCAGGTCAAAGTCTCACGCCCCTCTATCAGAATCCAGAGTTTTGAGAATATTGGAGAAACTTCATTTTTCGCCCAAAAATGAAAAAAAAACGAAAGGGGTAACACTGTCGTTTTTTTTTTCCGGGTCGAAATTTTGAATTTCGATATCTCAGCTCTGGGAGGGTCTAGAGCCTCCATTTTTGCACTCAGGTCAAAGTCTCGTGGCCCTCTATCAGAATTCAGAGTTTTGAGAAGATTGGAGAAACTTCTTTTTTCGCCCCAAAAATGAAAAAAAAACGAAAGGGGTAACACTGTCGTTTTTTTTTCGGGTCGAAATTTTGAATTTCGATATCTCAGCTCTGGGAGGGTCTAGAGCCTCCATTTTTGCACTCAGGTCAAAGTCTTGCGCCCCTCTATCAGAATCCAGAGTTTTGAGAAGATTGGAGAAACTTCATTTTTCGCCCAAAAATGAAAAAAAACGAAAGGGGTAACACTGTCGTTTTTTTTTTCGGGTCGAAATTTTGAATTTCGATATCTCAGCTCTGGAAGGGTCTAGAGCCTCCATTTTTGCACTCAGGTCAAAGTCTTGCGCCCCTCTATCAGAATCCAGAGTTTTGAGAAGATTGGAGAAACTTCATTTTTCGCCCAAAAATGAAAAAAAAACGAAAGGGGTAACACTGTCGTTTTTTTTCGGGTCGAAATTTTGAATTTCGATATCTCAGCTCTGGAAGGGTCTAGAGCCTCCATTTTTGCACTCAGGTCAAAGTCTCGCGCCCCTCTATCAGAATCCAGAGTTTTGAGCAGATTGGAGAAACTTCATTTTTCGCCCGAAAATGAAAAAAAACGAAAGGGTTAACACTGTCGGGTTTTTTTTCGGGTCGAAATTTTGAATTTCGACATCTCAGCTCTGGAAGGGTCTAGAGCCTCCATTTTTGCACTCAGGTCAAAGTCTCGCGCCCCTCTATCAGAATCCAGAGTTTTGAGAAGATTGGAGAAACTTCATTTTTCGCCCAAAAATGAAAAAAAACGAAAGGGGTAACACTGTCGTTTTTTTTTCGGGTCGAAATTTTGAATTTCGATATCTCAGCTCTGGAAGGGTCTAGAGCCTCCATTTTTGCACTCAGGTCAAAGTCTCGCGCCCCTCTATCAGAATCCAGAGTTTTGAGAAGATTGGAGAAACTTCATTTTTCGCCTGAAAATGAAAAAAAACGAAAGGGGTAACACTGTCGTTTTTTTTTCGGGTCGAAATTTTGAATTTCGATATCTCAGCTCTGGGAGGGTCTAGAGCCTCCATTTTTGCACTCAGGTCAAAGTCTCGTGGCCCTCTATCATAATCCAGAGTTTTGAGAAGATTGGAGAAACTTCATTTTTCGCCCAAAAATGAAAAAAAAAACGAAAGGGGTAACACTGTCGTTTTTTTTTTCCGGGTCGAAATTTTGAATTTCGATATCTCAGCTCTGGAAGGGTCTAGAGCCTCCATTTTTGCACTCAGGTCCAAGTCTCGCGCCCCTCTATCAGAATCCAGAGTTTTGAGAAGATTGGAGAAACTTCTTTTTTCGCCCCAAAAATGAAAAAAAACGAAAGGGGTAACACTGTCGTTTTTTTTTCGGGTCGAAATTTTGAATTTCGATATCTCAGCTCTGGGAGGGTCTAGAGCCTCCATTTTTGCACTCAGGTCAAAGTCTCGCGCCCCTCTATCAGAATCCAGAGTTTTGAGAAGATTGGAGAAACTTCATTTTTCGCCCAAAAATGAAAAAAAACGAAAGGGGTAACACTGTCGTTTTTTTTTCGGGTCGAAATTTTGAATTTCGATATCTCAGCTCTGGAAGGGTCTAGAGCCTCCATTTTTGCACTCAGGTCAAAGTCTCGCGCCCCTCTATCAAAATCCAGAGTTTTGAGCAGATTGGAGAAACTTCATTTTTCGCCTGAAAATGAAAAAAAACGAAAGGGGTAACACTGTCGTTTTTTTTTCGGGTCGAAATTTTGAATTTCGATATCTCAGCTCTGGAAGGGTCTAGAGCCTCCATTTTTGCACTCAGGTCAAAGTCTCGCGCCCCTCTATCAGAATCCAGAGTTTTGAGCAGATTGGAGAAACTTCATTTTTCGCCCGAAAATGAAAAAAAAAGAAAGGGGTAACACTGTCGTTTTTTTTTCGGGTCGAAATTTTGAATTTCGATATCTCAGCTCTGGAAGGGTCTAGAGCCTCCATTTTTGCACTCAGGTCAAAGTCTCGCGCCCCTCTATCAGAATCCAGAGTTTTGAGAATATTGGAGAAACTTCATTTTTCGCCCAAAAATGAAAAAAAACGAAAGGGGTAACACTGTCGTTTTTTTTTCGGGTCGAAATTTTGAATTTCGATATCTCAGCTCTGGGAGGGTCTAGAGCCTCCATTTTTGCACTCAGGTCAAAGTCTCGCGCCCCTCTATCAGAATCCAGAGTTTTGAGAAGATTGGAGAAACTTCATTTTTCGCCTGAAAATGAAAAAAAACGAAAGGGGTAACACTGTCGTTTTTTTTTCGGGTCGAAATTTTGAATTTCGATATCTCAGCTCTGGAAGGGTCTAGAGCCTCCATTTTTGCACTCAGGTCAAAGTCTCGCGCCCCTCTATCAGAATCCAGAGTTTTGAGAAGATTGGAGAAACTTCATTTTTCGCCTGAAAATGAAAAAAAACGAAAGGGGTAACACTGTCGTTTTTTTTTCGGGTCGAAATTTTGAATTTCGATATCTCAGCTCTGGAAGGGTCTAGAGCCTCCATTTTTGCACTCAGGTCAAAGTCTCGCGCCCCTCTATCAGAATCCAGAGTTTTGAGCAGATTGGAGAAACTTCATTTTTCGCCCGAAAATGAAAAAAAACGAAAGGGGTAACACTGTCGTTTTTTTTTCGGGTCGAAATTTTGAATTTCGATATCTCAGCTCTGGAAGGGTCTAGAGCCTTCATTTTTGCACTCAGGTCAAAGTCTCGCGCCCCTCTATCATAATCCAGAGTTTTGAGAAGATTGGAGAAACTTCATTTTTCGCCCAAAAATGAAAAAAAAACGAAAGGGGTAACACTGTCGTTTTTTTTTTCCGGGTCGAAATTTTGAATTTCGATATCTCAGCTCTGGAAGGGTCTAGAGCCTCCATTTTTGCACTCAGGTCAAAGTCTCGCGCCCCTCTATCAGAATCCAGAGTTTTGAGAAGATTGGAGAAACTTCATTTTTCGCCTGAAAATGAAAAAAAACGAAAGGGGTAACACTGTCGTTTTATTTTCGGGTCGAAATTTTGAATTTCGATATCTCAGCTCTGGAAGGGTCTAGAGCCTCCATTTTTGCACTCAGGTCAAAGTCTCGCGCCCCTCTATCAGAATCCAGAGTTTTGAGCAGATTGGAGAAACTTCATTTTTCGCCCGAAAATGAAAAAAAAAGAAAGGGGTAACACTGTCGTTTTTTTTTCGGGTCGAAATTTTGAATTTCGATATCTCAGCTCTGGAAGGGTCTAGAGCCTCCATTTTTGCACTCAGGTCAAAGTCTCGCGCCCCTCTATCAGAATCCAGAGTTTTGAGAATATTGGAGAAACTTCATTTTTCGCCCAAAAATGAAAAAAAACGAAAGGGGTAACACTGTCGTTTTTTTTTCGGGTCGAAATTTTGAATTTCGATATCTCAGCTCTGGGAGGGTCTAGAGCCTCCATTTTTGCACTCAGGTCAAAGTCTCGCGCCCCTCTATCAGAATCCAGAGTTTTGAGAAGATTGGAGAAACTTCTTTTTTCGCCCCAAAAATGAAAAAAAACGAAAGGGGTAACACTGTCGTTTTTTTTTCGGGTCGAAATTTTGAATTTCGATATCTCAGCTCTGGAAGGGTCTAGAGCCTCCATTTTTGCACTCAGGTCAAAGTCTCGCGCCCCTCTATCAAAATCCAGAGTTTTGAGCAGATTGGAGAAACTTCATTTTTCGCCCCAAAAATGAAAAAAAACGAAAGGGGTAACACTGTCGTTTTTTTTTCGGGTCGAAATTTTGAATTTCGATATCTCAGCTCTGGAAGGGTCTAGAGCCTCCATTTTTGCACTCAGGTCAAAGTCTCGCGCCCCTCTATCAAAATCCAGAGTTTTGAGCAGATTGGAGAAACTTCATTTTTCGCCCGAAAATGAAAAAAAACGAAAGGGGTAACACTGTCGTTTTTTTTTTCGGGTCGAAATTTTGAATTTCGATATCTCAGCTCTGGAAGGGTCTAGAGCCTCCATTTTTGCACTCAGGTCAAAGTCTCGCGCCCCTCTATCAGAATCCAGAGTTTTGAGAAGATTGGAGAAACTTCATTTTTCGCCTGAAAATGAAAAAAAACGAAAGGGGTAACACTGTCGTTTTTTTTTCGGGTCGAAATTTTGAATTTCGATATCTCAGCTCTGGAAGGGTCTAGAGCCTCCATTTTTGCACTCAGGTCAAAGTCTCGCGCCCCTCTATCAGAATCCAGAGTTTTGAGCAGATTGGAGAAACTTCATTTTTCGCCCGAAAATGAAAAAAAACGAAAGGGGTAACACTGTCGTTTTTTTTTCGGGTCGAAATTTTGAATTTCGATATCTCAGCTCTGGAAGGGTCTAGAGCCTTCATTTTTGCACTCAGGTCAAAGTCTCGCGCCCCTCTATCATAATCCAGAGTTTTGAGAAGATTGGAGAAACTTCATTTTTCGCCCAAAAATGAAAAAAAAACGAAAGGGGTAACACTGTCGTTTTTTTTTTCCGGGTCGAAATTTTGAATTTCGATATCTCAGCTCTGGAAGGGTCTAGAGCCTCCATTTTTGCACTCAGGTCAAAGTCTCGCGCCCCTCTATCAGAATCCAGAGTTTTGAGAAGATTGGAGAAACTTCATTTTTCGCCTGAAAATGAAAAAAAACGAAAGGGGTAACACTGTCGTTTTATTTTCGGGTCGAAATTTTGAATTTCGATATCTCAGCTCTGGAAGGGTCTAGAGCCTCCATTTTTGCACTCAGGTCAAAGTCTCGCGCCCCTCTATCAGAATCCAGAGTTTTGAGCAGATTGGAGAAACTTCATTTTTCGCCCGAAAATGAAAAAAAAAGAAAGGGGTAACACTGTCGTTTTTTTTTCGGGTCGAAATTTTGAATTTCGATATCTCAGCTCTGGAAGGGTCTAGAGCCTCCATTTTTGCACTCAGGTCAAAGTCTCGCGCCCCTCTATCAGAATCCAGAGTTTTGAGAATATTGGAGAAACTTCATTTTTCGCCCAAAAATGAAAAAAAACGAAAGGGGTAACACTGTCGTTTTTTTTTCGGGTCGAAATTTTGAATTTCGATATCTCAGCTCTGGGAGGGTCTAGAGCCTCCATTTTTGCACTCAGGTCAAAGTCTCGCGCCCCTCTATCAGAATCCAGAGTTTTGAGAAGATTGGAGAAACTTCTTTTTTCGCCCCAAAAATGAAAAAAAACGAAAGGGGTAACACTGTCGTTTTTTTTTCGGGTCGAAATTTTGAATTTCGATATCTCAGCTCTGGAAGGGTCTAGAGCCTCCATTTTTGCACTCAGGTCAAAGTCTCGCGCCCCTCTATCAAAATCCAGAGTTTTGAGCAGATTGGAGAAACTTCATTTTTCGCCCCAAAAATGAAAAAAAACGAAAGGGGTAACACTGTCGTTTTTTTTTCGGGTCGAAATTTTGAATTTCGATATCTCAGCTCTGGAAGGGTCTAGAGCCTCCATTTTTGCACTCAGGTCAAAGTCTCGCGCCCCTCTATCAAAATCCAGAGTTTTGAGCAGATTGGAGAAACTTCATTTTTCGCCCGAAAATGAAAAAAAACGAAAGGGGTAACACTGTCGTTTTTTTTTTCGGGTCGAAATTTTGAATTTCGATATCTCAGCTCTGGAAGGGTCTAGAGCCTCCATTTTTGCACTCAGGTCAAAGTCTCGCGCCCCTCTATCAGAATCCAGAGTTTTGAGAAGATTGGAGAAACTTCATTTTTCGCCTGAAAATGAAAAAAAACGAAAGGGGTAACACTGTCGTTTTTTTTTCGGGTCGAAATTTTGAATTTCGATATCTCAGCTCTGGAAGGGTCTAGAGCCTCCATTTTTGCACTCAGGTCAAAGTCTCGCGCCCCTCTATCAGAATCCAGAGTTTTGAGCAGATTGGAGAAACTTCATTTTTCGCCCGAAAATGAAAAAAAACGAAAGGGGTAACACTGTCGTTTTTTTTTTCGGGTCGAAATTTTGAATTTCGATATCTCAGCTCTGGAAGGGTCTAGAGCCTCCATTTTTGCACTCAGGTCAAAGTCTCGCGCCCCTCTATCAGAATCCAGAGTTTTGAGAAGATTGGAGAAACTTCATTTTTCGCCCAAAAATGAAAAAAAAACGAAAGGGGTAACACTGTCGTTTTTTTTTTTCGGGTCGAAATTTTGAATTTCGATATCTCAGCTCTGGAAGGGTCTAGAGCCTCCATTTTTGCACTCAGGTCAAAGTCTCGCGCCCCTCTATCAAAATCCAGAGTTTTGAGCAGATTGGAGAAACTTCATTTTTCGCCCCAAAAATGAAAAAAAACGAAAGGGGTAACACTGTCGTTTTTTTTTCGGGTCGAAATTTTGAATTTCGATATCTCAGCTCTGGAAGGGTCTAGAGCCTCCATTTTTGCACTCAGGTCAAAGTCTCGCGCCCCTCTATCAAAATCCAGAGTTTTGAGCAGATTGGAGAAACTTCATTTTTCGCCCGAAAATGAAAAAAAACGAAAGGGGTAACACTGTCGTTTTTTTTTTCGGGTCGAAATTTTGAATTTCGATATCTCAGCTCTGGAAGGGTCTAGAGCCTCCATTTTTGCACTCAGGTCAAAGTCTCGCGCCCCTCTATCAGAATCCAGAGTTTTGAGAAGATTGGAGAAACTTCATTTTTCGCCTGAAAATGAAAAAAAACGAAAGGGGTAACACTGTCGTTTTTTTTTCGGGTCGAAATTTTGAATTTCGATATCTCAGCTCTGGAAGGGTCTAGAGCCTCCATTTTTGCACTCAGGTCAAAGTCTCGCGCCCCTCTATCAGAATCCAGAGTTTTGAGCAGATTGGAGAAACTTCATTTTTCGCCCGAAAATGAAAAAAAACGAAAGGGGTAACACTGTCGTTTTTTTTTTCGGGTCGAAATTTTGAATTTCGATATCTCAGCTCTGGAAGGGTCTAGAGCCTCCATTTTTGCACTCAGGTCAAAGTCTCGCGCCCCTCTATCAGAATCCAGAGTTTTGAGAAGATTGGAGAAACTTCATTTTTCGCCCAAAAATGAAAAAAAAACGAAAGGGGTAACACTGTCGTTTTTTTTTTTCGGGTCGAAATTTTGAATTTCGATATCTCAGCTCTGGAAGGGTCTAGAGCCTCCATTTTTGCACTCAGGTCAAAGTCTCGCGCCCCTCTATCAGAATCCAGAGTTTTGAGAAGATTGGAGAAACTTCATTTTTCGCCTGAAAATGAAAAAAAACGAAAGGGGTAACACTGTCGTTTTTTTTTCGGGTCGAAATTTTGAATTTCGATATCTCAGCTCTGGGAGGGTCTAGAGCCTCCATTTTTGCACTCAGGTCAAAGTCTCGTGGCCCTCTATCATAATCCAGAGTTTTGAGAAGATTGGAGAAACTTCATTTTTCGCCCAAAAATGAAAAAAAAACGAAAGGGGTAACACTGTCGTTTTTTTTTTCCGGGTCGAAATTTTGAATTTCGATATCTCAGCTCTGGGAGGGTCTAGAGCCTCCATTTTTGCACTCAGGCCAAAGTCTCGTGGCCCTCTATCATAATCCAGAGTTTGGAGAAGATTGGAGAAACTTCATTTTTCGCCCAAAAATGAAAAAAAACGAAAGGGGTAACACTGTCGTTTTTTTTCGGGTCGAAATTTTGAATTTCAATATCTCAGCTCTGGAAGGGTCTAGAGCCTCCATTTTTGCACCTAGGTCAAAGTCTCACAGCCCTCTATCATAATTCAGAGTTTTGAGAAGTTTGGAGAAACTTAATTTTTCGCCCGAAAATGAAAAAAAAAACGAAAGGGGTAACACTGTCGTTTTTTTTTTCGGGTTGAAATTTTGCATTTTGATATCTCAGCTCTGGAAGGGTCTAGAGCCTCCATTTTTGCACTCAGGTCAAAGTCTCACAGCCCTCTATCATAATTCAGAGTTTTGAGAAGATTGGAGAAACTTCATTTTTCGCCCGAAAATGAAAAAAAAACGAAAGGGGTAACACTGTCGTTTTTTTTTCGGATCGAAATTTTGAATTTCGATATCTCAGCTCTGGAAGGGTCTAGAGCCTCCATTTTTGCACTCAGGTCAAAGTCTCACAGCCCTCTATCACAATTCAGAGTTTTGAGAAGATTGGAGAAACTTAATTTTTCGCCCGAAAATGAAAAAAACGAAAGGGGGTAGCACTGTCGTTTTTTTTTTCGGGTCGAAATTTTGAATTTTGCTATTTCAGCTATGGAAGGGTCTAGAGCCTCCATTTTTGCACTCAAGTCAAAGTCTCACAGCCCTCTATCATAATTCAGAGTTTTGAGAAGATTGGAGAAACTTAATTTTTCGCCGAAAATGAAAAAAAAACGAAAGGGGTAACACTGTCGTTTTTTTTCCGGGTCGAAATTTTGAATTTCGATATCTCAGCTCTGGAAGGGTCCAGAGCCTCCATTTTTGCACTCAGGTCAAAGTCTCACAGCCCTCTATCATAATTCAGAGTTTTGAGAAGATTGGAGAAACTTAATTTTTCGCCCGAAAATGAAAAAAAAAAACGAAAGGGGTAACTGTTGTTTTTTTTTCGGGACGAAATTTTGAATTTTGATATCTCAGCTCTGGAAGGGTCTAGAGCCTCCATTTTTGCACTCAGGTCAAAGTCTCACAGCCCTCTATTATAATTCAGAGTTTTAAGAAGATTGGAGAAACTTCATTTCTCGCCTCGAAAAAACAAAATGAAAGGGGTACCACTGTCGTTTTTTTTTTCGGGTCAAAATTTTGAGTTTCTCTGATCTTCTTGAAACTCAGGATTCTGATAGAGGGCCACGAGACTTAGACTTGAGAGCCAAAATGGAGTCTCTAGACCCTTCCTGAGCTGAGATATTGAGATATTTATAATGGCATTAATGCTACGTGGGATCTCAATATCTCAGCTCAGGAAGGGTCTAGAGCCTCCATTATGGCACTCAGGTCTAAGTCTCATTGCCCTCTATCAGAATCCAGAGTTTCAAGAAAATCAGAGAAACTCAAAATTTCGACCTCCCCAAAAAAAAAAAGGGGTAACACTGTCGTTTTTTTTTTTTTTGCGCAAAAAATAAGTTTCTCCAATCTTCTTGAAACTCTGGATTCATATAGAGGGCCATGAGACTTAGACCTGAGTGCAAAAATGGAGGCTCTTGACCCTTCCAGAGCAGAGATATGGACATCCAGCGTAGCATTTATCCCATTATAAAAATAGTGGTTTATAATGGGATAAATGCTACGTGGGATCGCAATATCTCAGCTCAGGAAGGGTCTAGAGCCTCCATTTTTGCACTCAGGTCAAAGTCTCATGGCCCTCTATCAGAATCCAGTATGGGGGGGGGGGGTCGAAATTTTTAGTTTCTCTGATCTTCTTGAAACTCTGGATTCTGATAGAGGGCTATGAGACCCGCCCGCCTCACCCCTTTCGGCGAGGCCTCAAAAATTTCGGGGGGCCGGCGCGCTCGTCCTCCAACCCTCGTCCATTTGCCTACGGCCCAAGGACGGAATGGACCTTTTTTTCGGCCTTGGACTAGCTAGAGTTACTGGAAATCGAAATACAGTGACTTGCTGGCAACCGTCCTGCCAGTACTGTAAAAATACAAGAAAACACAGGATGCACACAGGAAATGACTCTAACATGAATGCATTGATTGATTCCTAGGTTTATTTTGTTATGAATAAAGAAATGTGCAACATAAAGGAAAAACCTTATGATTAAGTTGTAATGTTATAATGTTAAAGTTTTTGTTCTAAAAAAGGAAAGATGCACACAGAAAATGACCAGATTGATTGATTCGAATATATTTAGTTTGTTACAAACAATGTGCAATCTGTAAAACAAAAACCTCAAAATTATAGTTGAAATGGTATACTGCTGGAATTTTTTGGACCTTGAGAAAAAGCTTAAAGTATAGACCAACAAATGTTATGTTTATTAATTTATTACATGTTGGTACATTTTTGGGCAGTACACCTGTTTTGACCTGATGTCAATTGGAATGGGCAAAAAAACAAACAAAAAAAAAACAAACAATGAAAGCAATTATATAATTTTTTTTTTCATTTGTTTTCATTTATACAAACCTCATGAGCTGGGAAAATGTACTTTTATATTTTTCAGAAACTTGAAACATAATTCAGGTCTGAGGGTGTTATTTAGTAGATCATTTATTTTATATAATGTTCAAACAAATTTCAGGGGCAGCTCTTCATTTGCGTGAATCGTTTGAAGGTCACATGTATGGCAAGAGTTAGTAATATTAAAAGTATCTTGATTTGACAGACAAGGCTTAAATCTAGTCCCAGACTAAAATGTGTTTAAGCTGTTTTAACTGATTTATTAAATGAGCGCTCGTTTCGCTTGATAAGACCCTTATTCATCGTCTGGTGTCGTTTAAAGCCTCTTTGAAGCTGCACTGAAACTGTCTTTTGGACCTTGAACCGTTTGGACCCCATTGAAGTCCATTTTATGGAGAAAAATCCTGTAATGTTTATCAAAAACCTTAATTTCTTTTCGACTGAAGAAAGAAAGACATGGACATTTTGAATGACATGCAGGTGAGTAAATTATCAGCAAAAGTTTTTTTTTTTAAAGTGAACTACTCCTTTAATCTAAACACAGTCTATAGGCGCTTTTCCACTGCATAGTACGGTACGGTTCGGTTCGGTACGGCTCACTTGTGGTGCTTTTCCACTGCATGGTACGGTACAGTACGGTTCGCTTCAGGTCGCTTTAAATGGTACCTGGTCTGTTGAGGTTCCAAGCGTACCGTACCGGTACTAAAATGTGACGTGAAACACTGCAGATCACTGATTGGTCAGACAGAATCGTCACTACCAGCGTCACTACTAGCGTCATTGGATTTGCGACACGAGACACGAGACACTTTTTTAGCAGTATTTTTGTTTTGCTGCCATCAGCCTCATTTTAAACACATTTTTCCATCTAGCAGTTAAAAACAACCACACACCGAGAATCAGGAACACCATCCCCTCGATAGTCTCCATTGTTCCTGTGTTGTGGGTTTGAAAATGTGGCGCTTTTAAGATGATGTCATGGCAGTAGAGGCGCGCGCAAATAACGATCAGTCCCACACACTTTGAAGGGGTACTACTGCAGTGGAAACGCAAAGCGAACCGAACTGTTCCACGCCGAGTCGAAGCGTACTGAGCCGAACCGTACCGTACTATGCAGTGGAAAAGCGCCATTTGTGTACTAGAAACAAATCCCACAGTAGTCTATATGGATAAAAATATGTAATTAAATCAGTGAAAACCTACCGTCATGCCTGCATTCAAGGACTGACACACACACAGACACCACAGCACACAAATAATATATTTAAAAGATCTTTATTTCCTATGATTAACTAATCGTGGATAAATCTGCATGTAGACGTTCTATTGGTTGGTTTTCACATTGGTTGTACAGGATGACAAGAATAAGCTACACGAATCGCCAGAGGAAAGGCTTTCTTTTTCTTCACTGGCCGATGTGTTCATTTGTAGAAGGGGAATCGAAAGCATGCCAAAGCATCCACGAAAGGAGTCGACAACACTGAACCTCCACACAGGACGAACGGAAAACGAAAGGAAGGCATCAGTTCTTTGGAAGAGTCTTTACGCGATGAATCGGGAGTGTTAGGAGATGTTAGTAAGCCGAGACGTTGGCAGTATTGCATTGGGAAGGTCTTTCTGACTATATGATCCCACATAAGAATGGAAACCTGTCTGAACACAGAGAGGGAAGGGGCGGGGCCAGTCGACTGGCATCCACAGTGTCCCAGGGAAGACTGGGATTTTGTTGCTTGCACCGCAGGGGAACACCAGACCCCTGCAGTTTGATTCACGTCCACACAAGAAACATTAACACATTATCCTACATTGGTCCTATTGCAAAGTACAACGCACAGAAGCAGACAAATATTCCTAAGTAGCAGTTAGGCTGTTCAACCAAACAGAGAGGCATATAAAAAAAATGCAATTATTACACACAACAGACCAAACATTCAATGGAGAATACAAAAAATATGAGAACAAAAACACATTTGGCCATTAAAAGACTATCTGTGATGATTAATTAATTATCCATCTTGGCTTCTATATGTACTTTGATAAAGACAAACAATCAGCATATGGAAATAAAATGGAAAACTAAGGTTTAAAAGTGTAGTTATTCACACTGTTAAAAAATAATGTTGGTTTAACTTAAAAAATGAAGTAGCCTGGTTGCCTTCAAATTTTAAGTTGATTGAAATGGAAAAAGTGAGTTAATACAATGAAACTCAAAATAATAAGTTATCTGAACTAAGTAAATTATTTAAGTTGATTTGACAAAAGAAAAAATGTTGTGATAACAAATCTTATATTTTTTAAATCATATGCAAACTCTCGACTCAAAAACACCCCAAATTAAATGTACAATGAGCTGTTAGCTGTACACACACATTGCATAATAAAGTCATGCCATTGTACATGTGGATCACCGTAATACGTTTTTGCAAGCAATCGTGAGAATATATGTTATTGAGAAAACATGAGGGCATCACTTTCAATATCCCTTGCTTATGTTGTGAAGAGTTACAAAACAAAAACCCGTCTTTGAACAGACAGTCGCACTTCTTCATTTTGGCTCAAATGCGTGAAGGTTATTAATATTGATTTCTGTCGAGGTGTTTGTTTTCATCCAGAAACGATGAGCTCTTGCGAGGGCCCATGCATATGGCTTCTAGTTTCAGAAAGCGCTTTTACACACTGTACATCATCAGACGAACCACAGCGTTCAGGTCACGTTTCACATCGAAATCAAAAGAATATTTCACCGAGAGAAAACAGCCTATTTTTATTTATTTTGCATTGGTAGCATACAAATTAAGCATAATTATCGTTATTTTAATGCAAAAAAAAGTCACATTTCTATTCGATTCTTCTGATTTGGTGGTGAAATGTGACCTTTGTGGTCAAACATTCCTGTAAATTCACAAACTGAGCATTTTCACAGAATAAACACAGTGACAAACACATGTTGACTGGACAGTAAAACGAAAATAAATGCAAATCAATCAAGTCAAACTGACGTTACACGCAGCTCTTAATTCAAAAGTCGTTTTTTTACTTTTAAAAACTCTATATTAATATATTCTTAAATGTCGATTTCATAAAATGTGCATTCAGTGCATTATATCTTTCCTCTACATTTTATTATCAAAATGACAAATGCCACACGTACACAATATAATTCTGCTCTATCTTTAAAACATGCTTCTATGTACATCAATTTATAGGGACATGCTGTAGAAACCGCTTTGATCGATGCATATATATACACAAGCATGGAGTGGATCTGAACGCTTCGGATTGCTTTATTTTTAAATGTGGGTGAAGTTTACCACACGCCACTTACCATTCCTTTCCACTAAACACTTTGGCATCTCCGAGATAGCAGTTTACCGAATGAGCTCGGCTGAGTTTGAGCTCAAGGCAGTGTATTGAAATACACAGAGATCACGAAAATCCCAGGAAACATTCACAGCCAGCTTTAGTGAACACGAAGCCTGCCAGATTTCTATATGAGAGAGATGCGAACATCGGATTTGGCACTGTAATCGCAGCGATACAGTAAAAGAGTGTGTCTGACTATGTGTAAACATGCTTGACTAGTGTGGAATTGAACATTAATGTACAGTATATTGCAACATCTCATTTATTAATATAGTCTGCACTATTACAAAACCATAGACCTGATTCTGCTTTCTTTTGGGCACATAAATGCCAACGTGTCTAATGATTCAACTCTGACCCGAAGGCCTGCTTTGACATGTAAACAACTCCGTCTTACACTAGTTTACTTTACTCCTGGGATGCTTAACTGAATGAGATCATTGCTTTGTTAAAAGTGCAAATGTGTAGATTTTTAGCGTTATTTGCACTTTTAATTAGGCACAAAAATCCTGAAATAAAAACCTCATGTAACATAAAATCCAGTTAGCTAGCTGAAAATGTAAAATAATGTGACATGTTGCAACAAAAATGTGTTTTTTTACGTTTACTGATATTTTGTGTGTCTGGGAAATTTAGCCTGCAAGATAAAAAACGGTGGGCAAAATGTCCTTCTTGCTGGCTACGTCTACTTTAGGTGCACATTTACATTCCCAAACGCTCTTTCTGACCAAATGCGTCGCATTTTTTCCATTTCTCCTGCCTCGGTTTGTGGCGAACATGTGATATTGTTCAGTAGTATTTTCTTTCGAGTATTCAGTGTTTTTGGTGGTCAGCGGGCGTACGGATGAGTGTGTGTGTCATGCAGCGGTGGGTGGGTTAGTTAGTGGGTTAGTCAGGCTGAGATGGGAAGAGTTACTTCTTGGCATTCAGGGCAGCCAGAGCGCCGTCGATGTCTTCCTCGGGTTGGAGTGGATGCCACTGGGCGATGGGGCGGCGCGGGTTGGCCAACATGTCGGACCAGTGTTTCAGAGCTGTGCTTTGGGCTTTGCTGCCAATGAAGATCTTCCCGATGGCATCGTTCTTGCCGATCTTGTCGTAGTCGAAGACCGTCACCACCACAATGATTTTCTAAAGTAGAAAAACAAACAAAAAATTGTATTACATCTAAAATTATAATGTATAATTAAATAAATAAGTATATTAAAAATATGTGAACATTTTTTTTTTTTTTATAAATTTTTTTTAATTTTAGCACTCCAATTTGGGTATATGCTAAATAACATACTTGCATATTCAGGAACATAATACAAAAAAAAAAAAAAACATTTAAACAATAAACAACTGAGAATACCTGGAAAAAACAAAAAAGTATATAAAGTAATTTTTTAAAAAACTTTTTAAATATTAAAATATAAGTAATAATATATAATGACATACTGTGATATTTTAATATATCAAACCTTTGTGACTATTCAAATCAAATGACATAATTTTAAATATTAAATTATAATAAATAATAAAATTTAATATAGTAAATGTTTGTGAATATGTGAATCAAAATCTATAGACTTTTTTTTATTTTTTAAATAATATAATACTTTAATATATAAAGAAACTGCATCATCTACCTGCATTTGCTCCAGAGGGATCTCAAAGCTGAAGGATTCATTGTAGTACGGGTTCAGCGTGTTCTTCTTCACCGTAGTCTTCTTCTTCTTTAGACGCTTTCCATTCTGCAACAGCTGGATCTTCACATACGGGTCTGCCGAAGGTCAAATGTCGAGTTAAGTTCATCAAATACATGAATCACGTCTTGCTGGAGACTCAGGGTCTCGTATATCTCAGTTCTCACCAGACAAGCCGCCCACGTCCATCTTCTTCAGGTTCTTGGCCTCGAGGATACAGACGGTCAGCTTGCCCGCAGTAGGAACGTACCGCAGGGAGATGCAGATGTCTCCAAGCTTCTCAGGCTGAGTGGAAAAGATATCAATATGTGAGATCATCTACAAAAGCGTTTGAAGAGACGGATTTAACGCAGACTTCCTTTTCAAATCTGGCTTGGACCAGTTAAAAATCGATGATCATAATATCAGACTGTCATTAAATACTCACTTCCTCTTTCTCAGCGTTTTCCAGGTCTCTCCACTCTTCAATCGGCTGACCCAGATCCAGAGTGTTCATGGGTAGTTTTACCTCACCGATGATGTCGTGTTTGGAGAAGCGGTCGTAGTCGTACACACACATGACCAGCGTCTTCCCACCCAGCTCCTCGTAGGGCATCTAACATGGAAACCATTGAGAAGAATTGACGTACACAGATTTCAAACAGTTTTTGCCGAGGCGAGTGGAGAACATACTGTCCTTCGAGTGCTATAATGTTATATAAAGGAGATGTAAACGATTTGCCACAGACAGAAAGGTATAGAGAGACAGATAACCAAATTCATCTTAAAATATATTGTAGAATTTTTTGAGAAAATTAAATATATTCTTATAAAATATACATAAAATGTCTAAGTCTATACACATTTTAAAATATTAAAATATAAAATTATTTTAATAATTTTAAAATTGGAATGACACATTGCATTTACAGTTCATTTTTCTAATCATCTGTGAAAAATAATTAGATGAAAAAACCTCCTCCTCATATTGATATATATATATATATATATATATATATGATGAAACAGTACTCTGTGTCATTTTTGGATACATTAAAAATACATAATAGTCAGGAATGACACATTAAATTGTGTAATATATTAAAATATATTATGACTGAATTAAAGCCTGCTTCCTGCTTTTTCATTTTTAAACTATTAAAATTAATCCTTTATTATTATTATTATTATTAAAAACAAGTGACTTTGTGAATCCAAACCCATATATATATATATATATATATATATATACACACACAAACACACACACACACACACACATATATATATATATATAATATCTTAAAATATACTAAAACTTTGTGACTATGCCAATTAAACCTATAAACATTTTTTTTCATATTAAAATTTACATTTATAATATATAAATCAAATAATTTTTTAATATTTTAAAACATAAAACATATATATATATATATATATATATATATATATATTTGCATTTAAAGTTCATTTTTCTACTCATCTGTGAAAAATAATTAGATGAAAAAAAACCTCACATTGATTGATTTCATTTGACCACTTAAATGTATATATATATATACAAATGAAACAGTACTCTGTGTCATACATTAAAAATACATAAATAGTCAGGAATGACACAATAAAGCCCAAAGACTTAAGACACATGGCTTTGTTTTCTCGCTCGTAGCGTTACGGCCGATCCATTTTTAGAAACACAGCAGTTCTCTCTGTAAGGCCGGCGCTTTAAACATGGCCAATTGTTCCTGTCCTAGATCAGTTTTCTCAGCGTGAAACTGTTAGACTGTGAGTCTCTAGCGGTGACCACCAGAGGATCCGCGGCCCCTCCGGAGCTCATTACTGAAACTAAAGCTCATTCGGGAACGGCTGGAAGCATTACGATCAAAACGCTGGAGCTGCAGAAAACTGCCAATGAACACTAATGACAGACCAGCAGCCCTGCAGGCAAATCACTGCTTCCACCATATACACTAGTCCTGTTAGTTTTATCATATTACATGTAGTTTTATCATATATTACTTGATTAATTAGACTTAGAGCATATGCTGTCGTTTAAAGGTCCAGTTCTTCATGTTTTTATTGAAGCTTTGATTGTGTTTACAGTGTGCAATATAACATGTGTTCATGTTTCGCGTGAAAAAAACAGTATTTTTCGCACAATTTACTTATCCGTATACTATGGAAGCTTGTTTTCACTGAATAAAATAAATAAATAAATAATTGCAACTATCTCACAACTGCGAGATATGAAGTCAGAATTTTGAGAAATAAAGTCGCAATTGTGAGAAAAGTCGCAAATCTGAGAAATAAAGTCGCAATTGCGAGATATAGTCACAATTCTGAGAAATATAAAGTCACAATTCTGAGAACTATAAAGTCACAATTCTGAGAAATAAAAAGTCACAATTCTGAGAAATAAAAAGCCGCAATTGAGAGATATAAAATCACAATTCTGAGAAATAAAGCCGCAATTGAGAGAAATAAAGTCGCAATTGTGAGAAATAAAGTCGCAATTGTGAGAAATAAAGTCGCAATTGTGAGAAATAGTCGCATTGCGAGAAATAAAGTCGCAATTCTGAGAAATAAAGCCGCAATTGAGAGATATAAAGTCACAATTCTGAGAAATAAAGTCGCAATTCTGAGAAATAAAGTCGCAATTCTGAGAAATAAAGTCGCAATTGTGAGAAATAAAGTCAAAATTGAGAGATATAAAATCACAATTCTGAGAAATAAAGCCGCAATTGAGAGAAATAAAGTCGCAATTGTGAGAAATAAAGTCGCAAATGTGAGAAATAAAGTCGCAATTGTGAGAAATAAAGTCGCAATTGTGAGAAATAAAGTCGCAAATGTGAGAAATAAAGTCGCAATTGTGAGAAATAAAGTCGCAAATGTGAGAAATAAAGTCGCAATTGTGAGAAATAAAGTCGCAATTGTAAGAAATAAAGTCGCAATTGTGAGAAATAAAGTCAAAATTGTGAGAAATAAAGTCGCAATTGTGAGAAATAAAGTCGCAATTGTGAGAAATAAAGTCAAAATTGTGAGAAATAGTCGCATTGCGAGAAATAAAGTCGCAATTCTGAGAAATAAAGCCGCAATTGAGAGATATAAAGTCACAATTCTGAGAAATAAAGTCGCAATTCAGAGAAATAAAGTCGCAATTCTGAGAAATAAAGTCGCAATTCTGAGAAATAAAGTCACAATTGTGAGAAATAAAGTCAAAATTGTGAGAAATAAAGTCGCAATTGTGAGAAATAAAGTCGCAATTCTGAGAAATAAAGTCGCAATTCTGAGAAATAAAGTCGCAATTGTGAGAAATAAAGTCAAAATTCTGAGAAATAAAGTCGCAATTGTGAGAAATAAAGTCGCAATTGTGAGAAATAAAGTCGCAATTGTGAGAAATAAAGTCAAAATTGTGAGAAATAAAGTCGCAATTGTGAGAAATAAAGTCGCAATTGTGAGAAATAAAGTCAAAATTGTGAGAAATAGTCGCATTGCGAGAAATAAAGTCGCAATTCTGAGAAATAAAGCCGCAATTGAGAGATATAAAGTCACAATTCTGAGAAATAAAGTCGCAATTCTGAGAAATAAAGTCACAATTCTGAGAAATAAAGTCGCAATTGTGAGAAATAAAGTCAAAATTGTGAGATAAAAAGTCGCAATTACCTTTTTTATTTTTCACTAAGTGGCGGAAACAAGCTTCCATAGTATACTGCTGTTTTCACTGTCTAAAAAACGGGCCAATGACTTCCTTGCTCTATGAAGTCCGTCCTTCAGAAATACATAATGAGTTCTGATTGTGCCAGCGGTTCCTGTGTTGTGATTGGACAGCAGCTTATCGCACGTTCCCTGGAAAGGTCAAGAGAAGGACGTAGTCCAAACCGGGCGTTCACTGTAGGCTTTGAAAGGGGACTTCTGT
Source organism: Pimephales promelas (assembly GCF_988280905.1). Taxonomy (NCBI): domain Eukaryota; kingdom Metazoa; phylum Chordata; class Actinopteri; order Cypriniformes; family Leuciscidae; genus Pimephales; species Pimephales promelas. The sequence continues at coordinate 38,101,737 of NC_142776.1, forward strand.
TAAATAAAATATCTCACTAGGCATTGAACTTTGAGCTTTATAATTTTGCAGGTATTATTTATGCTCTAACAGCAACATTACACACTAACTAAAGTTTGAAAAATTGAAACGCGAAGAACGGGACCTTTAAAAATGGTAAATAGCATACCTTGAAGACAAAGGTTTCATTGAACACTGGGTTGAGGGTCTTTTTGTGGACCTTGGTGTCAAACTTTTTCTTCTTATCTGGTAGGATGAACACTTTAACGTAAGGATCGGATGTCCCACCGGAGTCCATGGAAATCAGGTCGGCACATTGCAGGATTCCCACTGTCAGCTGTGGAGAAGAGCGTAGCATGAAGCAAGAGATTTAATGCATGAAAGGAATTTCTGAAAGGAATCCCAAATACGATCTCGTTAATATATCAATGAGATTAAATGAAACAGATGTTTCTTAAGGAATTTATAACACAATTTTCCTTTGGGATGTGCTCTGAAAGGGCCATCAGGCTTTATGCATACATTTAAATTGAATTATACACTGAAAGTTTTATTCATAAATTCACTACTGTTCAAATGAAATCAATACTTCTATTCAGCAGGGATACGTTAAACTGATCAAAATTTACATTAAGGAGATTTATAATGCAACAAATACTCTACAAATAAAACTTGCAAAATAAAATGCATCACGGTTTCCACAAAAATATGAAGCAACCGTTTTCAACATTGATAATAATCCGAAATTTTATCAAATCATCATATTAGAATGATTTCTGAAGGACTAACTAATTTATCTTTCTTTCTAACCTATCTTTCATTCTTTCTTACTAATCCATCTATCTTTATTTCTAACTAATCTATCATTTTTCTTTCTAACAAATCTATCTATCTATCTTTTTTCTCTCTAAATAATCTTTCTTTCTTACTAATCTATCTTTTTTTCTTTCTAACTAATCTATCTTTCTTTCTAACTAATCTATCTTTTTTCTTTCTAACTAATCTATCTTTTTTCTTACTAACTAATCTTTCTTTCTTTCTAACTAATCTATATTTTTTCTTTCTAACTAATCTTTCTTTCTTTCTAACTAATCTATCTTTTTTCTTTCTAACTAATCTTTCTTTCTTTCTAACTAATCTATATTTTTTCTTTCTAACTAATCTTTCTTTCTTTCTAACTAATCTATATTTTTTCTTTCTAACTAATCTTTCTTTCTAACTAATCTATATTTTTTCTTTCTAACTAATCTTTCTTTCTTTCTAACTAATCTATCTTTTTTCTTTCTAACTAATCTTTCTTTCTTTCTAACTAATCTATATTTTTTCTTTCTAACTAATCTTTCTTTCTTTCTAACTAATCTATATTTTTTCTTTCTAACTAATATTTCTTTCTTTCTAACTAATCTATCTTTTTTCTTTCTAACTAATCTTTCTTTCTTTCTAACTAATCTATCTTTCTTTCTTTCTAACTTTACTTTATTTCTTTCTAAATAATCTTTCTTTCTAATCAATCTTTCTTTCTAACTAATCTTTTTTTCTAAGATTTTTCTTTAGTATTTATATCGTTTTTACCTCTTGTAGAAGTGATCGTCCAAGTGATCTGAGGGTGCGGGCGCTTTGTGGCTGTGGTTACAGGAGGTAAAAACGATATAAATACTGTTCGTTTTCTCACACACACCGCTCGTTTCGTGTCTTAGGCCATCAATGTGTACTTACATTTACGATTCGTTAAATCGTGTTTAATTTGGACTTCTCTGTGCATGCTTTTTGAGGTGGTGACCATAGACCTCCATTATATGACTGACAGACAAGAACGGTTTGACCTTAAAATATCAATTGAAACTACTGCGGAAACAAAGACACCTACATCTTGGATGCCCTTGAGGTAAGATAAAACATACCAAAAATTTATTTCAAAGTGAACTATCCCTTTAATGCGACATCCTAACCTTGTTATCATTGAAGTCATAATCCAAAGAGTACTGAAGCTTTCCAAGTTTCTCCACTTCTTTTTCCTCTTCCTCTTTCTCCTCCTCTGTCAAACCAGTTTCTCCTTCTTCATCATCATCATCCTGGTTTTTCTGTGGGGCAAATGGTAAATTGTTTTAGTAAGTTGTAATCTGGGTTGACAGTAAGCCCGGTTCCTGTCTATAAGCATGCCACAAGCTCAGTCGCCGTAAAGGTTGGAGAGATGCTCTATCGGGCCGGACCTGCAATAGCGGACTACAGGAGTAATGCTGTCATTCAGGGCTGGATGCTGCAAATGACTCGAGTTCACAATTTTAATTGGTGACACTTTTCTATTTGCTTATCTTTAGAGCTGAACTTCTTCCATAATAAAATTACATTTGGACTATATTCAAATTAGGTATTTGGTACACTAAAATACTGGGTTGTTTTAACCCAAATTTGGGTCAAATATGGACAGACATTTTTTTCAATTAATTTGTAACCCAATGTTTGAGTTTGTCTATATTTGACTGAAAATCGGGTTAAAACAACCTAGCATATTTTCGAGTGTAGTACTAGAGAACAATGAGAGGAGCTTTTATTGATATGCATAATTCAGTGTGCAAGCATTTTCTCATCATCAGCATGATAAATTTAACTGTTCATCAGTGATACTCCAGGGAATAAGCGGTGAACGGCAAATGTTTAAAGAAGAACAGACTCCTTTGTGCTATTCTGGGCATATGAAATGCTGACATGTCGTTTTAGTGTATTTTTGAACATCATCCAAACTGCAGGAAGAGAAAACTAAATCTATAATGTGTTTTTTTTATAATTCCAGCATCATGCAGTGGCCCCAAAAATGTATTTAGACACTAAGACACACTTCATTAGATCAGGGGTTTTAAATACATTACTACAATCACTAACTATATCAATCTAAAGCACATTTAAATGATATTTCAACATATCAAATAAAGTGCATATCAAATGCCACTTGGATTGATATTTTGTTATCTAATGCAATGACATTCCGACATTGTTGATTGTGTTAAAATATTTTTTGGGGTCACTTTATGTGAAGATGCTGCATAACAGAATTATTATGTTATGTGCATATGGCAAGCCGTTTTAACTTTTATTCATTTCCAGGATATAAATTCTTGATATCAAAAATGTAATTCTTGATATCAACAATTGTATTTTCACTAGTGAAATGTCACCATAGGCTACAATTCTAAATCAATTGTTGATATCAAGAATAGATTTCTTACTAGTTGAAATCCCAATTTCACATATCAGAAATACAATTATAGTAAAAAACTTTATTTTTGATGTCAAGAATTAAATTGTTACTAGTTGAAATGTCTATTCTTGATATCCACAATTGAATTGTTACTAGTAACAATGTTAATTTTTTAAACCAATAATTCCATTTTTACTCGTGACAATGTTATTTTCTGACATCATGAATGTGATTGTTACAAGAAAGCCATTTTAGATATCTGAAATAATTTTGATATCAGAAATACATTTTCAGATATCAAAAATGAAAATTTTTACTAGTACAAATTGAATTGTTTTGTATATCAAGAATAGACATTTCAACTAGTGACAATGTAATTATTGATATCAAAAATGATATGTCTACTAGTAAAAAATCAATTCTTGATATCAACAATTGATTTTGAATGGCAGCCTATAGTGACATTTCACTAGTGAAAATACAATTACAGATATCAGGAATTAAATTGTTGATATCAACAACTGAATTCTTGATAATGAAAATGAATTCATTCCTGGAAATGAATAAAAGCTAAAACGGCTTGCCATAATGTGCATGACATTGGTGCTCAAAATTTTTACTTAATTTAAAAGAAAAAAAAATATCTCAATTTGCCATAAAGACTGTAAACTGATTAAAGAGTAAATAATTATTATGTCATATGAATAATATGTTATGTGCATGCTCAAAAGTTTACCTTAATTTAAAAGAATTATATTTGCAAACTGATTAAAGATGTTTTAATGTGCCACCAAACAAAAATTGTCATTCTCAAGTCAGTTCCTAACCATAACCATCTAGCAACAAATTAAAGGGCACAGCAGAATATGTGCTAATTGATCATATGTTTTGAAAAAACTGATTATATGATCATAGAACAGGAGCTTATATGACAAGCAAAATAAAAATATATATATATTTTACAGCTGTAGATATTTGAAGGTTTACAGTGCAGTTAAAACAGCCATGCCCTTTAAACACATGCATTCATAGTGAGTTTTGTGGGTCGTCTCTTGCTAACTTGCCAGTATTAGTGGGTTAATAATCAGCTAACACATTTATGTCTCTTTGTTATTGTAGTATCATTCTTTTTTGGGCTACTTAAGTGGGGTTTTCATTCGCATTGTAACTTTCCTTTGTTTTTACTTGTATTCTTGTCAAACAGCAGGTACAAAAGCCTTAAAACAAGGAAGTTACAACAACAGCCATTCCATCCAATCCCACCCACGCGGTGCTAGCACTCAGCGAAACAGCTGTGCCGTTCATCCGTACACCTACCGTAGCGCCGACGCCATGAGCGTCAAGAAACGCGGCGCATTAGACACATAGCGGGAGGAAGGAGAGCAGAGAGAGAGGGAGAGGTTGAACTCACAACACACCAAAAAACACAACGAAACACAGTCAAAAACAGCAAGAGAACCATTTGGAGAAATGACACTGTGATGTTTAAGACATCTGTATGAATAAAGGCTTAGGATCAGATCATGAAATGAGTGTCTTTTCCGTATCAAATGATTTCTGTAAGGCTGTAGATGGATATTTTATCAGACCAAAAAAGGTCTTATTAAAGGGATATTCCACTTTTTTGGAAATAGGCTCATTTTACAACTCCCCCAGAGTTAAACCGTTTCCGTTTTCAATTCATTCAGACAATTTTCTGATATTTAGAAGAATATTAGTTAGGGATGCACGATATATCGGCCAGCATATCGGTATCGGTCGATATATGTTCATTTTTAATGTTATCGTTGTCGGCCTGGTAAGAAAATGTGGCCGATTTATTAAAGCCGATAAATATTGTATTATTCCCTTCAGCTGAGACACTTGTTGAGCACTGTTTATGTTTTTGAATTTCTTGAAATATGATTGAAATCTCTTCAAAAAATGAAAATACGGTTCGGTACAACATGTGCAGCGCAAATCTGTCATATCGGCATAACATCATTATAATTGTGCGCTTGGGACATGGATTTAATTGTGAGACTTTTGTATTTGTAATCAGGCTCTCAAAATTAGATAAAAATTTGGATTTAAGTTTATCGGCCGATATATATATCGGTTATCGGCTTTCAAATATAAAGAATTATCGGTTATCGGTATCGGCTAAAATTTTCATATCGGTGCATCCCTAATATTAGTAACCAGACAGTTTCCATAGTAGGAAAAAATATATACTATGGAAGTCAATGGGACCAGAAACTGTCTGGTTACTGAAATTCTTCTAAATATCAGAAAATTGGCTGAATGGATTCGAAAAAAGGCAAAACTCAACTGTTTCAATGACATTTCTGTATTTAAAATCCTTTTTATGTAAAATTGTAATTTTGAATATGGGGTTTTCATAAGCTGTAAGCCATAATCATCAAAATTATAACAAATAAAGGCTTGGAATATCTGACTTTGCAACGAGTACATTAGTTTCACCTTTTAAAGCTGCAGTGCGCAGTTTTTCCTCTTTGTCGCCATCTCTGTTGGAAATCTGCAATTGCAGTCATTCGCGGAGCTATCAACTGTAGCTGTAGGTTAACTCTGAGCTCAAGCCGAGCCTTGCGTTCGAGCCTCCTCCAAGCTCTCGTGACTCTCCTATTCAAACTCGTTCATCAAAAATGGCCAAATGACACGAAAAAAGATTCGTTCATTTTGATAAACAAGTTCGAACAGGAGAGTCACGAACGCTCATCACAGAACAGAGCAAGACGACCATTTGAGCTTATAAAACGAAAACGTTATTTTTTATTTTTTTAAATGAGCGATCGTTCCGCTAGGTAAGACCCTTATTCATCGTCTGGAATCGTTTAAAGCCCTTTGAACAGTTTGTAGTTTGCACTGAAACTCTCATTTGGACCCCATTGAAGTCCATTATATGGAGAAAAATCCTGGAATGTTTTCACCAAAAACCTTAATTTCTTTTCGACTGAAGAAAGAAAGACATGGACATCTTGGATGACATGGGGGCGAGTAAATTATCAGCAAATGTTTTTTTAAAAGTGAACTACTCCTTTAAGTCTGAAAGGGCAGCCGAACTAGTGAATGTAATATTAACATATTCTGTATCGTTATTTCATTATATAACTATTACATAATTAAAGGCACTCATTTTGAAGAATGACCCTTAAAGCTCCAATCTTTTTATGATCAAAATCACAAGAGAAACATGTTTGGGAACATCCAGTGTACCATTTCTCTTCCAAGAAAACAAAACACTCACATTACTCACGAACACAATAAAGCAAATCACATAACAGACTCCCTCATAATCAGTGTAACCCGTACTAAAGTGGTCTGAGGCTTGTTTTCATTTCTTAATGATGCAATACTAATTTCTGTTGATATGCCCATAATACAGACTTTAATATAATCTAGTTTTAATTCTCAAACCAAACTGATTGGATTGTGCATTTGGGGTTTTAACTACGTTATTTAATGGCGTCATGGTGGGTGCTATTGAACGCCGTTACATACATCGCCACCCTGCATGTTCTTCATGTTGAAGCCGTCCTTTCCCTTTTTGCCTTTCTTGTTCTTCTTCTTCTTACAGCAACATTTCTTAATGATACAGAAGCAGCAGGTGAGGACGAGGAGCGCGGCCACGACAGCAATGGCGATGAGCGCCCATGGAGGCACTGCAGAGCATTATGGGAAAAAGAAAGACAGAGCCATTCAGACGTCAGGTGACGTGTTATTCCTTAAACATCCACCTAAAAAGATGACATGAAATGCTACAAATACAAACATGTTTTTAATTAACGTTTTTAATTAACTAAGCTGTTGATTTGAAGGATTACAAGAAGAAAGCAGATCATCTTAAAGGGATAGTTCACTTTGAAATTAATTTCTGGTGTGTTTTAGCTTACCTCAAGAGCATCCAAGATGCTGGTTGTCTTTTTTGATATTTTTAGGTCAAACCGTTCGTGTCAGTCAGTCATATAATGGAGGTCTATGGTCACCACCTCAAAGAGCATGCACAGAGAAGTCCAAATTAAACGTGATTTAATGACTCGTAAATGTAAGTACACAGACACGAAACGAGCGGTTTGTGTGAGAAAACGAACAGTATTTATATAGTTTTTACCTCTGATCCACGTCCAAGTGAGGTGGTGACCATAGACCTCCATTATATGACTGACAGACATGAACGGTTTGACCTAAAAATATCAAAATTGAAACTACAGTCACCTACATCTTGGATGCCCTTGAGGTAAGATAAAACATACCCAAAATTAATTTCAAAGTGAACTATCCCTTTAAGTTGCTCTTTATTATATTGCACTTCTAGTTTAGAATAAAAATGTCACTTTGAGTGTCGAACAATTCGGCTAGAATTTAAATCCATGAAGCATCTTCAGGATATTGATGCACCATTGATTTTCTCGATGGTGAAAACATCTCCGCAGGACTTACATGGGATTTTATCGATCTCATTGAGGAACTTGCTTTTGATTTCCTCAAAGACATCATTCTTGTTGACGGGCGCCTCAGATTCGGTGGAGTTGTCCGCAGGCGTGGAGACGGCGGGGGCCATCGTCATGGTGTGTGACGCGTGTGTGACGCCGAGTCCCGTGGGCTCCGGGCCCACCATGGCTTCTGGTTTCTTTTTAAAGAGGTTCCACTTCATAATCTCTGGCTTGACCACTCAGGAACCCTGAGAACACAAAAAATACACTGAAGTCATGCATGCTTTTTGATCTCACGGACATCTGTGGCTTTCAAAAACGTCAGCGCCCACCGTCTGTCATATTGAATGCAGGAAGGGTGCCGTTTTCAAATGCAATTTTCACAGCTTATTTATTTTCATGAGAAACTTCAAACCAGAAGCTTCTTCTTGCATAAATGACAAGGAAGCTCAAGTGAAAAGAAAGCAAGGATAAGACCTCTCAGACCTCTCTTTTTAATAATGAAATGGATGGCCTTGCATTTAAACAATGAAATAAAGCGTCAGAGCTTCAGGCCGTTAAAGTGCAAGATAAACGACAGGGGTTTTCGCTTTACAGGGTTGCATGCGTTTTCTTTAGGATATAAACCGCATCAAATCCAGCATTGTTACTCGCATATGCTTGTATGCATCAGAAATAAGAGAAAATTCTGCCTCTGATTTGACTTTCCCTGCAGCATCCGCCTATAAAATGTCAGATAATATCTGTGAATGGAGACCTGTAAAAAGTGATGACTATGATGAGGGCAGCTCTGTTGTACATTTTGCTAGATAATATTAGAAATGAAATGAAACAAGAGGATGCTGTCCTAACAAGGAGATATAATATGTATGGAGATAAATACGTGGATAAAAGGTTTGAGAGTTGATGACAACCAGCAAAAACCCACAGCAACCTGACTGAAAAAATAATTAAAGACAGATTCAGAGTTTTACAAACTAGAAAAAAAATGATTAACTTTATAATTTAATCGTCTCCGATCTCTTCTATTTTTTAGTAAAAATAAGAAAATACAGAAAAATATTTAATTTAATCTAATAATTATTACTGAAATAATGAATAACTAATTAAAACAATTTTACATAAAATTTTTGCTTTTAGTCCTGCTGAAAAATCTTCACCGAAGCAAAGACATAAACACGAGAAAGAGAATAATAAGACCTAAAAACGAGACTGCATTTGATCAAGCAAGAGTTTGTGCACAGCTGAATCGGTTTAGATGATCAAAGTGCTAATACACAGATTTGAATAGACTTCATGGACACTAATGTATTCTGTCAGTTTTGAATGAGCAAGATGCATACTGATTATTAGTAGTTGACCATTAAAGGAGTAGTTCACTTTTAAAAAAGCTTTTGCTGATAATTTACTCGCCCCCATGTCATCCAAGATGTCCATGTCTGTCTTTCTTCAGTCGAAAAGAAATTAAGGTTTTTGATGAAAACATTCCAGGATTTTCTCCATATAATGGACTTCAATGGGGTCCAAACGGTTCAAGGTCCAAATGAGAGTTTCAGTGCAGCTTCAAAAGGCTTTAAACGACACCAGACGATGAATAAGGGTCTTATCTAGTGAAACGATAAATAAAAAAGTTAAAGTTTCATAAGCACAAATGCTCGTCTTGCTCTGTTCTGGGCGAACTCGTTCATTAAAATGAACAAATCTTTTTCCGAGTCATTTGGTTCATTCAACGAACGAAACGAACGAATTGACTCAGAAAAAGTTTCAACATACATTTACTTCAGAAGCAAAATGACTGAAGGTCATTAGGTCTTGTTTTCTGAACAATTGATCAATTGATCAAATTAAATGAAAAAAAAAAACTGCCAATGGAAAAGCAAAACCATCGAACAAAATGAACAAATCTTTTTTCGAGTCATTTCATTTATTTTGTTCATTGAATACACCAAATGACTCAAAAAAAGATTTGAACAGAGCAAGGCGAGCATTTGTGCTTATAAAACTTAAACTTTTGTATTTATTTTTGAAATGCTTGCACTGAAACTCT